>NC_077240.1:8920227-9220909 GCF_947179165.1 Solanum dulcamara | reverse complement strand
AGATAAGCTAAGCCAAATAAACCCTATTATTTTTTTGGATTGATTTTAAACACAAAATGGCTTAAAGTTAACCTGTCAAACACTCAAAAAAACTGATAATAACGACCCCAATCCTAGTCCTGGTCCCCACCTACTCCTGGTTCCCAACCCTGGACTTGACTCCCAATTCCGACCCGATCTCGATCTCGACTCCCGAATAACGACTCGGACTCGGGTAAGGGCCGAATTTAGGGTCGGTGCCGAGGTCGTGAGTCAGGACTCGTTTCGGATCGTGATTAGGGGCCACGGGTCTACATTGCATGTTCAAACAAAACTCTAACTTCATCTCGATCTGATTTCATACCGCATGTTCAAGCTGGCCATAAATGCCACTAATCAATTGACTTATAAAATTTGTTTGTCTTATACTCTATTAAACACATCATTTCAGGGAAGATTCATAACGTAAAGAGTTTGGTAGGCTGAATAAGATCTCATTACCCTTCTACCCTTCACCAAATAAAGATTTCAGATTCGAGCTTTGAAAATGATCAAACCTTTAGTAAGGGAGCGTTTCTCCTTTAAATGAAGATACGTAGTACTAATCTGAATTCGTGGGAATAGTAGATTTCAGATACGATTTGATTATACTTTATGGATTGTGAGCGAGAAAAATGGTATCCTAGTGAAGCAATAAAACTATACATAAACCACAAGAAAATATGTCAATTTTTACCGCTGCAACAGAAAGGTGTTCATTAATATTAATACTCACAACGAAAAAAAACTCTTAATTGGTTTAACACCTAATTCACATGGACTAGAGCTATACCAAATTAAATAAAGAAAAAAAGAAAAGTATCTTTTTCTTTTTATCTTCTTTAAACTGTCGGTTAGTTATTTTAAAATACTAATACGGCTGATAATAAGGAATCTAATTTGCTTAAAGGACTTTAATGAAAGATAAAGGTTTTGCCTTATAGTTGAAGCTAATACGTAAATCATTATATATATGATAAAAAGAATGTATTAATCTAATTTATAAGGGACCATGCCCTACATCTGAAAGTTAGAATAAATTTAATAAGGGTTTCTAGGGTCCCTTGTATCTCAAATTTAAAAATTATTTGGATTAAAAGATAAGAACAATAATACTATCATGGTTTTGGCCAACCGCATTAACTTTGTTAGGAATTATATTAAAAAATAAATAAGTAAATTATGTCATTATTGAGACGGTCTTTGAAGCTACCTTCCATATTATATTCAATAATCAATAATTCATCAGTTATAGTTTGCCGGCTTATAGAAGTTGAACACAAATGTTCTATATTAAAAAAGTCAAACAATTCGACCAAATTTTATATACTTACTTTTAATTCTGGCTGAAAAAATAAATAAAGAACAAATGTACTTTAGTGAAAAGTAAAGAAAAAACATTGTAAGAGACGGTAGCGCGTTGGGTAATCCGGGGGCTATTGGGGGGGGGGTGGCATTGTAAGAGATCACATGGGTAATTTCCTCTTCGCTTACGCCATACCACTAGGGGAGGGAACCAACAATCAAGCTGAACTAGAGGCGGCTACTTATGGGCTTAGATGGTGCATTCAACAGGGCTTCCATCATGTTATCCTAGAAGTTGACTCGGAGTTGCTCACTAAATGGATCAGTCACCAGATGAAACCTCCGTGGAGCCTTCACCAGGTAACTCATGACCTTGTTGATATTACCAAATTATTTGCCTTCTTTGCTTGCAAACATGTATACAGGGAGGCAAACTTCACTGCGGATGCTCTCTCCAAGCACAGTCACACTCTTACCATTCCAGGCCACTACACTACCCTCCAGCAGCTACCTCGTGGTATTCGAGGATACTACATGCTAGATAGAATCGGCCTACCTAGCTTTAGGCGGAGGAAGACCAACCGGATTAAGAAGCCTCCATGATCTACTACTTTGTTTTGCATCCTTGGATTGATCACTCAATTGCAGTGTTTGTGATTCCCCATGTTATAATTTTAGCCATGTTCTTTGATGATTTTCGTTTACGCTAAAATTTTGTTGTATATATAGCTTTTATGAAGATTATCTCCTTTTATATTTAGATTTTTCCTTTACTATGTAAAGGGAGAGTCTCCCTTATTTATGTTTTTCTAGTTTCTTTGTATCGAGAGGAGTCCTCTCCTTTAGGTGCATAGTTTCTAGGACCCTTTTTTGTGTGCTTGTATCGGGGATGAGCTGATTGACCTTATTAGGAATATCGGCTTATGAACCACCATAGGATTGGAGGTTAGGTTTATGCCCCCCTCCGTGTATCTTTCTATTTTTATGTATAATACAGCTTGGGGGTGAGCGGCTCAACCCCTGGCCGCGCATGAGAGGTGGGAGCCTCGTGTATGGTCTGTTCCCAAAAAAAAAAAAAAAAAAAAAAAAAAAAAAAAAAAAAACAAATTAAAGGTTATTGTTAAACTGACTAAAAGCGATGGGCACGTCAAGTAGTCCGACAGAGATACCGCTAACATGGGTCTTAATTAGTGATTTGAATTTATTAATTATTATTACTAGGCCATTGTATTGTAATGTTTATTTCATTAAAAAAAATTATGTTTGTTAGTCAAAGAATCTAAAATTTGACGATAATTGTTCTTAAAGATGGCTATACCTACCTTGCTAATGCTACAGTTGGAAATTCTTGTTTTTCATCTACCAAATGAGTTGATTCTTGTAGGAATATTTGGTAATGATATATTTTTTTGAATATCTTTATTCCAGTAAATAGTTGTGTAAAGATGGACTAATTCTCTATTAATATGGCTAAAATCTCTATTTTTTATAAGAGAATCGTAACTGTTTCTAAGAACCATTTAAGGAATAAGATTGCAAATGTTAATCACGGGCATATCATTTCCTTTTGGTAGGAAGGAATGTGATATATAGTCCTACAGCAAATTAAATCTTTTATCATGCGTCACAAGTCGGATATCATACTACAAGTCTACAACTAGCCAGGAGCAAAGCTATAGCAGGGTTTAGAATTTAATATATACATATGTATAGTAATTTTTGACTTAATTTACTAAATATATATATATAGTTTTTCGATAAATGATGTTCAATTGACTATTTTTCACTGCATGTGACTACGCCACTACCTAGAGTACGGCTACTTGTTTGGTCGAATTCAATTAGTTTAATTGAAACCCTATATTTATCATAAAGAATTTATTAAATACAAAAATATATTAGTTTAAAACTTAAAAACTTTGAAAGAGTAGAATCTCAAATTTAAAAAATTCTTTAATTTTTAATTTTGATTGTGTGTTATTAGAGTACGTAGTTATATATTAGCTAGAAACCAATGTGTTCCTTTCGTTTATTGTTCTCCATTAAATCTCTACTTTTCACATGACCCTTTCTCTCCTTCCTCACCCTGTCACATGATTTTTGTTCAATTTAACTTTTATATGATTAACTGAGTATTTGGTCAAACTCAGTTATCATAAAATTTTACAATAAAATATAGTACTACTCCCTCTATGCAATTTTGTCCCCCGCACGCCTCTTTTTTTAATTTATAATTTGACTTTAAAATGTCAAACTATGCTAGGTGAAATTCATTTTCTGAATTTAATTAAACTTAAAAAGATTATAAATAATGAAAAGAATATAGTAAATGATACGAAAGTACAATCATGTCACATGTAAAAAGGTTCAAAGTTTTTCCACCACCTTAAAACATAGGTAATTGTATAGGATAAAAAGTTTGGTAAATCTTTATTCAATGTGTTTCAGCAAATGCAAGGAAGAAACCGACAAAATTAAAGAGATGGTTACGCTTGATTTCGGGTTTGTCTGGTATTGAGGGAAATATTAATTAATTTTTTTATGTTTAACTGATTAAAATATTTAAAATATTTTTTTTATTAGAAAAATGACCTTTTTAATGAAATTAGGGACAAAAAATTGCATAAATAATATTTTAAATTTATTGTCTCATCCTTGTCCACCCAACCCCATCCCTTGACCATCCACCTCCACTCCCCATCTTAGCCGGCCATCATATTATTTTACTAAATAACATATAAATATATTTGAAAAAATATTTTCTCATGTACTTAACAAATACTAAAAAATAAACAAAAAACTCACTTATTTTTTTAAAAAATATTTTTAAAAAAATAATTAATTTTCGGTAGAAAACATTTTCCTTCCTACCAAACACACCTTCATGTGAAAAAATTCCATCATGAAGCTTCAGTTTTTCCTATAACTTTTTTCCTTCTAGATGCAATACCTTATTACCTTTGTCTCTTCTTAAAGACTTTTTTCACCTAAAAATTCGATAGGAAAAAAAAGGTTGTGAATGGGGATGTGTTTAGGTAAAGTAATAAAAAGAATGATTAGCAAATAGATTGTCAAATTCTTTTGGACAAAAGAGGTTATTAAATCAATTGCTATTAGGATTCGACAAAGAAATCCCACCAATTTGGGTTGATCTTACAGACATTTGCCACATATCTAATCAGTAATTAATTAAAGTCAACTTTACAATTTAGTGACAGCAAAATGACATTTAACTGGAAAATCACATTTTGATTCTCAGTTCACAACCTTCCAGAAATAAAGAAACACGGTTTCATGTTGAAAAGTCATTACCAAATTTTCTTCTTTCATTCTAATCACTAATAATGCACATGGCTATTTAAATTAGAAATTTAATATCATTCTGAAATATAATAATCTAGTCATATTACGTGTATAGTTTGTTTGATGTTAATTTATGAATAACAAATTTTCTAAATCCTAATTACGAAGTGTCATGTTACAAGCGGTTTCCTCCAACTACTAAATACATTAAAATAATACTGTTCTAATCTCACTTATACTCGCAGAATATGTCATTACTATTTTAAAAACACGTTTTTCGAGGAAGGAAATTTATTTATTCTTTTTTTTGGGTGATATTTTGAGAGGGCTGACAGCGTATGAAAATTTTGTGTAAGCTATGTCCACCTATTAACGCAACTTGTCTTGTATAAATAATAAAGGTATCTGTCTAGGATTTGAGAGGCCTTTCTTCAACATGCTATATAAAATCAAATTAAAATATAGTTGAAGTTTTGCTTGAATATTAATTTGATATTTTGAGTTGTAGTATTTTTTTTTCCATAAATATGAAATCCCGCAAGTTGTAAAAATTATAAAAAAAAATTTAAAATTTTTACACAATTATATCAAATGAGCAAAATCATATTTCACAATAAATAAGATATCAGAATATCATAAGGCGTCGCATTGATGTATAAATCGCATATTTTCAAATTTCTTTTATAAATATGTTTGCAATTACAAACTTTCAAATACATATAAGTTTCACTAGTAAACAATAAACGTACAACAGTAGTAACTAGTTATTATTTGAAAATAATCATTTTCCATGGTTCGGACAATCTATTTACGCCGAGTGTGAGTTTTTTTTCCGCAAAATTTAAAATGGTGATGTTTTTTTTTTTTACAAAATATAAACTTAGAGGTCAAGTTTTACATTTAAAAAAAAAAATTGAAATCATGATTTGGAATCCCAAATCATGTGCTTTGAAGAATTTGGGATATGAATCATGATCTCAAATCACATATTCAAATGTTAATTTGAAATCATGACTTCATATCGCATGTCCAAACAAAAAACTAAAATTCCTTTTTTTTTATTTGTTTAATATTGATGAAGTTTATTTTGCATTATTTCAAGCATCGTTACGTTGAGCAACTATATATAATGTGTGCGTAAACTGTAATATATATCTCACATATTCTCTTTTTCGAAAAATGTCATTATATATATATAAAAAAGAAAAATCAGCAAATGGTGGCCTGGTGGGATGGGATTTCTAGACTGAATATCCCATTAATGTTAAAAAAAAAATCTTTTTTATTGTGATTAATTACATTAGATTAGATGTCGATTGAAGGAGACAGTGAGATATTACTGGGGCATATTCATGGATTGCCTTGCTAATTATTGGATTTCCATAATTGATGATATGGGATCTTAACCGTACGAACAAATGTGTTTGTAGTTTGGTAAGTGATGTTCATTTGTTTGGAGTTTGGTAAGTGAAATGTTTTCTCTTGTCACATTTAGACATCAAATCATTTTTTTCTATTCATTTAATTTTTCGGTTTTTTTAAAAAAATAATTCCACTTGGTGTACGGAGTTTACGGAGTCCCGATTAAATTCGGATTACGCACTGCAAGACTCATTTGGGATGACGCTCCCAACATGAATTTTTCCATACCCATGGTTCGAACCCGAGACCTCTGGTTAAGGGTGAAACAGTCTTACTACTGCACCACAATCCATATTGGTATTTTTGTTTCATCTTTTATCAGTAATAATATTAGTTTAGTAAAATACACCTCTAATTAAAAGTAATTAAAAGTATTTTAAGGGGTGTGAACCAAGTAATATGAAATTGAGAAAATAAAAATGAATATATATTTTTAGTATAATGAACAAATAAAAGTAGACAAAGAGACTAATTAACTAGAGATAAGCAAAATATAAGGATATCAACACCTCTTTGATAGAGGTGACTACTGGGCTCGAGCTCTGGTTATTAAAAAAAATTGTTGAAAGTGTCACCCTTAAATGATCTATAGCGTGTAATTCAAATTAAGTGATGAGCAAAAAAAGATAAATGTACCCACCATGATTTTGGGGAAAGATGAAAGGTGCCAATTTTCTACGACGATCGTAATCTCAGGTTTAACAACTTACAAGTTACAACTATGTGTCTTAATCTAGTAGCTTATATCGGGTAAGCTTTTTATGGTTTTAGCTTTTCTCTTTTAACACTTTATGTTTTCTTTTATTCACGGTAATTGACTAATCCTTATGATATGAGGATAATATTAATTTACTATTTTTAATTATGATATCTTATACGAACATGTTAAATCATAATATCTTACGAAATAAGTAAATAAGAAACTCTTTGGATATGGCAGTTTTTCTATCAATGAGAAAACTAAAGCTGAACGATAATATGTCTTTTCTAGTCAACTAAATATGAGGAAATATAGTGAAGTAGATCATAAAAGTGGAGGAAAAATGGCATTTTTTGTCTCCAAAAAATGCTTTTTCGCCAGATAAAATGGTGATTAGTAATGATCATCTCTCTCTTCATTTTTTTTTGACTTTTTTATTATATTTTCATCATCTTTATCGGAAAAATTAAACACTAACAACGAAATTTATTACCAATGCAGTGCAAAAGCATCTCTTTGTCGTCGGAAAATGCTTTTTCACCGGATAAAATGGTGATCAATAGTAACCATCTCCCTTTTATTATTTTTTTAATCATTTTTATTACCTTTTCATCATTCCTATTAAAAAAATCAAACACGACAACGAAAACCGCTATCAACGCGTTGAAAAAGACTGAAAGCCTGAAAGAGCAAAAATACAATAGAAAATAAAAATTTTAAAAGGAAAGAAAAATAAAAATTAAAAAGTATAATCAAAAATAGAAAAAAATAGAAAATACTTTGATCATCTCTATCATTCTCCTTGAGAGAGAAAGCTACACTCTCTCTGCCAAGTGCTATAAATGATATAGTAAAACCAATATAAAATTATTTAGAGGTGGTCATAGAACGCCTGCAAAATTAAAATATTTTTTAAAAAAATGGGACAACTTAAATTGTGACTTTATATCTTTTCTCTTAAAGATATTTTGTATCAATGCAATACATAGAGTATACTGAATAACGATGCACATGCATGTATGACTTTAACTCTGCATTAGCTATTAGATGGTGTTAAATATACATGTCTAATATATAGTATATCATATTCAGTAATATTATATTAACAGTTTAAATCATGTTCACTATTGGGTAGTGTTAAATGTTTAGCATGTATATCATATTAATAGTTTATATCATGCTCACTATTATGGAGAAGAGAGATTCTTGGAAATTTTTATGAGAATTATACGATTAAGATGGAGAAGAGAAACTCTTTGGGATTTTTTTGAAGAATTGTATGGTAGATGGAGAAAGAGATTCTTGGGGATTTTAGAAAAAAATATATGATAGTAATATTAGGTGAGAGAATATTTCCTCATAATTAGGAGAAATATTTTAGGAATATAAAAATTTATACACAATATAATTAAATAGTTAAACTTCGAATAAATTGTATATATGTAGTTTCAAAAATAAAATATAAATTGTAACTTTCTTAATTACTATTTTAAAATAGAATATTATATTTTTTTTCTTTAATTTTAGTCTTAGATATTACGCCCAGACCGTACAAGGACTTGCAGCCCATGTCTAGTCAGCCCACTTAATTTAGCTTGTTTTGGGCCATGGCCTATATGGTTGAGACAGACTAATGTGGCAGATTTACCCAAATAACCTTTTAAGCTATCATTAGGGATGTCAATCAGACAAGTTGAATTAACTTTGGATGGATCAAAATGAATTGAGTTTAGAGATTCTTATATAATTGTATATGTGACAAAAAAATTCCAATAAAAATGACCGTATGTATATGTAATGTATCAATCTTGTACAAATAGATATGTAATGTAAATGTAATGTATCAATATTATATAAATATATATAACCGTATATATAGGATGTATAATTTGGTATACATAATTTGTGGGATAATATGTTCGGTGTCAAAGACACAACCTGTTATGCATTTTACGGCATAATATAAGTTGTGTAGTATTTTTTCAAATTTGTTGTACTGTTCAGAAATTGTTTCCTTCAATGAGGAAACCTTCTTTAAAATGACGATTATGCCAAACATAACCTGTGGAATATTACGATATCAGATATGAAAATATAAAATATACCTCAAAAAAAGTTATTTTTTATTTTGATATTAGGAATATTTTCGATTAAATAGGACTCCATAGCTACACTTTCAATATTTGTAAAACACACTATACTTTATTTGCCATGCCTCTAAATTCTGTATTTTTCTCGTGATGCATACAAAAAAAATATATACAACCTAGCTGAATGTAGTAAATTAAGGATTATATTTGGTAAACTCCCTTAATTTACCCCATCATTATTCCTATTATGTTTAGGACTCTTTACTCTTCATTATCTCTCATCTTCCTTAAATTCAAAAACTCATCAACTCCTCTTCGTTTGTTTTTCTAAAAAATTCAAAAACGTTGATACATCTTGTAAGGAAATTTGGAGCAGTTCATAATCATTCTTCCACCATACTGTTACAAAATAAGGCTCGTTTGGAGACATCCTGATTATTATATAAACCAAAATTGTTCAAGTAAATGACCCCCTATTTCCATCCAAATATAGTCTAATTTAAATTCCAAATCATAGTTGAATTTGTGATGCTCGTCATTTATTTTTGCTATTTATAATAATTTGGAATACATAATTGTGAGATTTATATGTCGAATAAGTTGTGAATACAATTTTGATATATTATTCGAATTGTATAAAGAATGTTCAAGGTTTTGAATAAAAAATTGTACATTATATAAATTTGAATTTGGATACAATTTTGATGCTTTGGTGGTGAATTAAGTTTGGAATACAAAATAAAATATATTTTTATGTAATTAAATTTGGATACAATTTTGATGCTTTTGGTGGTGAATAAGTTTAACTAAGAATGTAATACAAAATAAGAATAAAATATAAATTGAGACCGAACTAAGAAAATATATTTATAATACAAATAAATCTTGGATTCAAATAATTTTAGAAGACAAGTAAATTTGGGATACAAATAAGGTATTTATAATACAAATGACAAAAAAAATTAAAAAATACGCAGTTGCCTGCTTCAACGGAATTCTGATGGAAGATCTTTTGGAGGATTTTTCATTTTGAGAAAAAAAAAAGAGCAAAAATTTGTAATGGGTGGGATATGGAGAGAAAGGGAAGAATTAGAATAGAGAGAGAGAGTGTATTTGATTGGGAGGAAAAAAATAATGTATTTTAAGATTATAATTAAAATTAAATATTTTGCTATAAAAAACCACATGTAGTCTTTTTTTTATAATATTTTAAAACTATAGCTATTATACATAAATTTGTTATAAATTTAAGAGATAAAAATTAGAGGCATTTGTGTCAATGATCCACACACGGTATTGGCCACACCTCTTTGAGTGAAGAAGAAAAGGGCTTTGGTATAAGATGAGCCCATTAGTCTCATTGTCAAACCCAAACCCAAACCCGAAGGTTTGTTTCTCTTCCCGCTCATTCTTCCCACTTTGAAATTTCTGCACACATAAAATTGCAGTGACAAGACATTTGCAACGTTACAATTGAAAGCTTCAACATTAGCATATCATCATGTCTTCTCGATCAGGTATACAGGGCAATAAAAATCTTCATTCTCCCATGAATTTACCGTCTAGATTCGATGTTCAGGGTTCTAACATGGTGGAATTTGAGACGCAGTTGATTTGTGGGCAGAACTCATAGCTGCTGAACAAGAACACTTTGATCGTCCCTCCGGACAAATTCAAGAACCAAACATTGCTGTTGTATATCGGCGGCAAAATCCCCATAGTATTACTCCCAAAGATGCTGAAGGGTTCTCTTTTTTTTTTTTTTTAATTCTCCAAAATTCCAGTTTGTTGATTCGCTGAAGGTTTTAAACATTTTACTTTGATTTTTTTTTCAGGAGGCAATCGACTTCAACTTCTTGTAATGAAAATCGGCTGAGTTTTCTTCCTGTTAAGCGAATCAGTTGGAATCGTTCCCTTTCCACTAGGTTTTCCCTTTGCCCTAATTTTCTATTTTCCCCTTAAATTTCCCATTGACATTGCGTTTTTTACAAGCATGATAACAAAATCAATCTCATTGGATATGCTTAAAAGGATTATGCTTGTCGTGGTTTTAGCTTGTACATTGAAATGGAAATAATGATAGAGATATTTAAGGAAGTATATACTTTGATTTACTGAAACAAGCAACAGTTTAGTCTGTTTATTGATATGTATTTGGTGCTGTTGACTTGCATGCTAAGCTTATCAAGATAGTTGTGACCATTCAGGCAAAAAATTTCTAGAATTTCTTTTGTAAATCCCTTAAAAAGTTTTATCAAAAAAAAGTTTCTTGTGTAAATCCATGGAAGCAACTTAGTGCCAGGTTACTATTTTTAATACATTAATTAGCTCATCTATTCAAAAGGTAAAAATATATTCTACAATTTCGTAATTAAGAGGAAACTCAAAAAAGTAAATCCACCAAATTAATGCCAGAAGTATTGAGATCAAGGTTAACACTCTAATAAGAAACCCAACAGAAGGGAAGAAGAATGTGTAAAATCATTTGTCAAGCATTAATCTAAACTATCAACTTTGTTTTTCTTTTTAAGAGTTTGTTCTTGGGATGAAATAACAGGGACTCTTTTAGTATAGGACCGCACAACCGACCCTTTCTCCACCTGAAAAAGAACAAAAAGGAGACTAAAAAGAAGAGAAAAAAACAGAAATTTTGTAGCTATGTCAGCGAGGTTCTCAAATAAGGATGCTTATGCACTGTGGCCCTATAGTTGAACTCATATTATGGTGTTTTACATACATATAACTTATCCCCTCCTACGAAGTTGTTAGCTATGGTGATTTTCTTTCCAGTTTCTGCAAAACTCACTCTCAGCTGATTTGGTATGAGCAATTTTCGTTGACTTTTTGATCAGTGTAAATAATCTGGTGTCCATTAAGCTGCTGAGTTTCCAAATATTATCATTTTTATGAGTAATAAGATGACAAACAATCAGCAATTTTGAGGAATGTTTCCTGTAAGAAGCTTAAAGGCTGTCTAAATTTCATTTATCTTTTTAGCAGAGCCCTTGCCTCCAGCGTAGTGTCTAGGCAGATATAAAATGTATATCATATCATGAATGTTCTTTTTATGTAGTAATAAAGCATCTTTTATAGGCTTAGTCAACTAGAAATGAGCTCTTCCAAAATTGAGACTTTAGCTATGTGTTTGAGAATGGGATTCTAGAAAACAGTAAGCTCACTGGCAGAAGCATATTGCCAGAACATGTCAAAGTTACCTTACCAAGATGTTTTTGCTTATCTATTGATTTCTCATTTGGTCAACAAAATGGGTTTTAGACTTGAAGACGTATAAGTTCTCTGATTTGTGGTTATTTTGGTCTCCTTTTAAGAACTTTTTTCTGGGTGCCCCGAGTTGATGAATTTTCTTGGCCTTTGAATTTACTGTTCAATTGAATCTGTAACTCCTTCCCTACCTGGTTATGTAACATGGTAATTCCTACTACATACTTTCTCTTTCTTTGTCATATTTGCAAACTCCTTAGCTATACATTACTTCCACTTTTGTCTTTCATAACGAGGGTTTTTCCGTTTATTTTGTTGACAGAGGGAGAACCAGTATTGCTGCTGTATGTGCCGAAATACATCCTCAACATAGGAAGCCTGGACGAAAAGCAAAACCACCTCTTCCAAGGGTAATTTGTTGAAAGATTTTCCTAACTCCCACAAGTCCACGTTTTGCTTGTTGTTTCTTTTCCAAAGGCACCAGCTAGCTAATATTTTGTTTATCATAAAAAATCACATGTCTACTATTCCTAATTCTCCATACTTTGTAGGGTAAAAAGGTTGAAGCTCCGAACTATGATAAGGAGCGGGCATATTTTCAAGAAGTTGATGATTTTGAACTAATGGTGGAAAGCCCCTCCCCAAACAAATGCAGTACATGGACTGTGGGTATCCAAACTGATGACGTCATTATATCACGCATGTCCTCAGTACTACAGAAATGGTTGATTTCTAAGAAACTTAACGATTCCTATGCACCTCCCGCTTCATTATCGAAGATATTAGAAACTCCAGCCTCACGCAAAGAATCTGCTATCAGATTTATTTATGGATGCTCAAATGTGAAAACCCCAGAAAAAACATCATTACGAATTCCCTATGGTTTGTACTCCAGCCAGAATAAGCGCATTGGTTTTACAAATGAAGATCTGTCCAGAGAGCAGCCTTTATCAGAAAAAGGCATTGGAGAAATATGTCCCATGGATGAGGAAGGTTGTGAAGATATCGATGTAGCTGTTAGTAAACTTTCTCTGACTTCCCGGCCTTCTTCAGTGGACGGTCACACTTGGGATCCATTTTTGGCTCTATTGGCAGCATGTGGACAGTCTGCCCCTTTAACATTATTGGAGATATTGTCAAAGTATTGGTGCGGCTCCTATGACCTTTCCACTTCTGTTCTCCTTCGTCAAATCGAGTATCATCTTAGGCATATCTTTCTTCTTAGTCAAACTTTTAGTGTCTTTTTGGTACTTGTGGAGCAGCGAGCTTAACTGAATTTTTTGTTTTAGCTGATACAATGATCATTAATATTGTTAACTCTTCCTTTTGAAGAACTTTAACCAGGAATTACACAAATAATTTATAGTTGCAAGAAAGATGTTGTCCACCATGGTGCTTTAAGAATGCAGATCTGCCTGAGGCTGCTTAATCCTATAGCTCCTTTTTTTATTCTTTTGGTAAAGAATGCTCTTGAAATCGTGCTTTTGAACCATGTACACGAGACAGATCAGGAAAATATCAACGTGGATTCCCTTGACTGTACCTTTTTAGCTTGGTACTATTATGAACTCATGTACTAGGGCTCTCTTTTGGTGCACATGGTCTTAGCTTTGAACTACATCTGAATGGCTATTTAGTTAATCCTTGGTACAGTTTGACCTTATCAATCAGTATCCATTCACTTTCACTAAGAATCAAATTCATATTTTGGTTGGCAGTAGATTTAATTCAGTCTGATCTTGCTCTTAATCTTAACTTCTCAAAGCATCTAGTTTCTATATTGTACTCTGTCAAATGCAGTGAGACCCAAGCAATTGCCAAGGTTGGAGAAGGCACATTTGGGGAGGCGTTTAAGGTTGGCGAAAATGTCTGCAAAATTGTCCCATTCGATGGAGATTTCCGAGTAAATGGAGAACTACAAAAGGTATCCAGTTCAATTATATTTCTTGTGCAATTGAATAGGCTCAGTTTCCATTAAATCGAAATATGACCTAAGTAACTTGCATCAGCAAACTAAAGTTAGTGTAGGATCAGCAATCGATCTTCTGAAAATATTTAAGTCACTCTCATTCGAAATCTTTGTTTTGATACATTTCAGAAATCAGAAGAACTACTTGAGGAAGTCATACTCTCTGGCACCCTTAATAGCTTAAGAGCTCATGAGGGTCATCTCCTGAATTCCTGTTCCACCTTTATACAGACAATGGAGTAAGTTTCAAATATTAGTTTATCTTAAAACAAATTTGCAACTTTTTGGTCCTTGTTCTGAACCTCTGTTTCAAGACGAAAGCGAAGAAAGAGAATTTTCTACTTAAATTGAATTGAATTGGAATTTTCAACAGATACAAATGGAAAGAAATTGATAAAAGATCCCAATTCGATTTTCTCTCCTATTTACTACGGCGACGAAGTATTAGTTTTCAGTTCTTATCTTTGGCGCGGGGTAGAGCGTTCTGAACCTCTGTTTCAAGACGAAAGCTGTGTTTAGGACCGTCTAAAGGTCTTGTCTGATTAATCTTCTGATTTGGTTTAAACTTATGCATAACCACAGAGTCTGTTCATGCAAACTACTACCTCAGCTACTTAATGAGAAACAGTTTTGTAGAAACCTTATTGGTAATAAGTCCTGAAATAGGCATCCTTATATAACTGTCCCCTCTAATGACTGATACAGTGAGAAATGAAATTGAAGCTTCTCCTACTTGCTGTTATCTGCACTCTCAAATGTATACTATTTTCTTAGAATAAGAGAAAACTAATCGTTGACCACTTATGTACAATTGGTTTTACCTTTCTGCAGCATGAGGGTGTGTCAAGGCCATTATGATGCATCACTATTAAAAGCGTGGGAAGACTGGGATGTGAAGCATGGTTCAGAAAATGACCATCCTAAGGAATTTCCAGAAAAGCAGGTTCCTTGCAAAGCAAATTTACTTCTTTTCTCCTAATTGCCTATAGTTGCCTCCCATTGCTCATCTGTTGTTTGAGTGGATCTTGTGTGTAGACTGTAGACAGATTGGTACATTTGTTGCAGCTAGAGGAAATTACTTAGACAATTTTTAAGTGCCACTGACTAAACCATTACATACCTTCTAGTGCTATGTTGTGTTTGTTCAAGAACATGGAGGAAAAGATCTTGAAAGTTTTGTGCTGTTAAACTTTGACGAAGCCAGGAGTTTATTGTCTCAGGCAAGTGATTTAATATTTTTCTTTTGGCATTGTCAACCTAATATCTCATTCATTATCTTTGACTGTAAAATCCGAATTCCAGGTAACTCTTGGTTTGGCTGTATCTGAGGCCGCTCATGAATTTGAACATCGCGATTTGCACTGGTTCGTTTTTCCATGTGATGATTTGTGTTCATCATGTTTTACAATCTAGAGTGGGACAATGCTTTTCTGTGCGTAACAATTTTCTTATCATAGGGGAAATATTCTATTAAGTCGGAAAGGTTTAGATACAGTGCAATTTACTCTTGAGGGAAAAGAAATACATGTCAGAACATATGGATTACGCGTTTCAATAATTGACTTCACTCTTTCAAGGATAAATACAGGTGTTCACCCTTTCTGTTTCTCCCTTCACAATCCCGTACTTGAATTGATTTGAGATTCTTATCCCTGTATATGCATACTGATCACAGGTGAAGACATACTTTTTCTGGACCTGTCATCAGACCCTGAACTCTTTGAAGGTCCAAAAGGAGATAAACAGGTATGAAGACAAAGAAGTCCCATGTATCTTCAGGTGTTTTGATACATATTTGTATTTCATAGTTTTTGGCATGTTTGCAGTCTGATACATATAAGAAAATGAGAGATGTCACAGGCGAATTTTGGGAAGGAAGGTATAAATACTAATTCCTTCACTTGCAAGTAACAAATTATTTCAGAGGTAGCAAATTGCCTTTGGCTTATCACAATAGTGTATTTTCTTCCAAAGATAACAGTTTCCAAAAAAAAAAGGTGTATTTTCTTCCATTTTAAAGTTTATGATTCCCACATGTTGTGGATTCTTCAGTCTAAAACTGTGTTCAGACGTTGGATGTTTGGAATTCACCACTAAAATAACATCCTATTTTGTGTAACCTGCTGCCAGAGAATTTGAATTGAACCAAATTACAACTGTGTAGGTTCTTTTATCTCGTAATCAGTTAGCTTTTGCTATGACCACTGGCACACAGTACAGGTGGCCGATTTTCTAAATTACGGAAACCAACAGCTGGGAAGGATTTCCTGTTTAATGGTGTTTCGTGTCTTACTATCCATGGAATTTCTGGTTGAGATTCAGAGGCATAAACCCATAAAAAGTTCGAGAACTATAGCATTTGTATGCTTTACAGTTTAGACTGCCAAAGAAGAATCATGCTTGTTTTTTGTCATAACACTGTGGTCTGTTCTTTTGTTATAACACTTGTTGATAATTGAAGTAGCTTTTCCTTATGGTGTGGCTGAATTTGAGACCTCAGCTCTCTAGCAGCTAAGAAGTATCTTTGTCATGCAAAATCACGAAGGCTTTTAGTGACTCGATTATTTGTCTACGGATATTGACCTTTTGCCTTCTTTTTTTTTTTAAAATTTTTGTCGACAGTTTCCCCAAGACAAATGTGCTATGGCTGCAATACTTGGTTGACATACTGCTGCTAAAGAAATCATACGTGAGTATTCTACAACAACTTTGATTCCGTTTTATCCGTTCATATCACCTCATTGAAACTGTATAGTATTATGAATGGATAGTATGTCCTCATTTTATGCAATTGGTTTTCTGTTCCTAATACATGCTGCCATGTTTGGCTGCTATATGTGCGTCTAGTTGCTGCAATTTCAGCTGCATGCAGTTTGACATTCTAATACTTGATTTCGACCGTGTAATTCAATCCTCTTCAAAACAGAAAAATGAAAAACAAAATCAAATAAAATGATCAATCTCCTTTTATTACTATCATTTGTCTGGATAGTCTGATAACTTGATAATTGGGGATCTAAATCAAGCTCATAAAATATTCTTTTTGATTCAAAGTTAAGTGGCCTAACTTAATGAAAATGTTGCAGGAAAGGACCTCCAAAGATGAGAGGGATCTACGTTCTCTAAAAAAGCGCCTGAATGCCTATGGTTCAGCAAGAGAAGCAACATCGGATGTTTTCTTTTCTGACTTGTTCGTTAACCTCCAGCATTGACTGGCAAAAATCCCCAAATAAACTAAGCCATTCTTTCAGTGCACTTTCTGGAGGAGGTTTTTGTATCAAGAAACCTACTTGGTTTCCATGACAAGCATTAGAAACAGGAATGTTGCTTCCTTTCCTTTACTTCTTGTCTTCATTTTATTTAATTGTTCTTCTGTGTCATATTTTGAATTATAAATGTAATATTAAGACCCCTTGGTACATCCCAAGTAGTTGGGATATGATAAGCATCCTTGTGGCTGTGTGGTTGCCAAATTCAAAACATGATTTTTCCCCATCTTTCTAAGCCTTGATGATATGTGTCGGTGAGAGATAACAATAGTCAAGGTGCGAACAAGTTCATCCGGACACTATCCATTTCCCTTTAGCATCTGCAATGACCTGCCAAACATCAACTTGTTCCAAAGGATCAACTTAGTAACCTTTCCCTATCCACTAAACCATAAACTCTCGTACTGTGTCCCAGAAGAAGTGGACATACAGCTCATGCAGACGATGCCTATCATCTTTTTCCCCCAAAACTTTCTTTCTTGAAACTGTAGTGGTTCTTATATATATTTTATTTAATATGGGCTATATGCTTGGAGCTACAACTTGACAAGAAATCTACTGTAATTGTCCTCTCTATGTCAAATTGTATTGAATCTTCTTTTACTTTCGTTATCAGAAGTCACAAAGTTTATCTCTACCTTTTATTTAATTGACTAAAATACTTATTTAGGCTGACTATAACACTTCTGCCGACTTATTAGTAAAATATCAAATTCGAAAGCAATACAAAGAAAAAGTTAGTAGAATGTTGTATTGGTTGTTGCTTCTTATCTTTCCTTTTTTGTAAAAAGAGTGAATGGACATAGTTGTTTATTGAATTCAGATGGGCTGATCAAATCTTTTCAGCTGTCGGATGACTCAGATTTAATGGATTACAAATTAGCTCACATGGAAATGAATCCTTTTGATTTGACTTAGTGCATTTGAACTTTTGAAGGATTTAAGTTTTCTATACTATAAATGTGATTTGTTATGTTTTAAAAAAATATTTATCATTTATTTAAGATCCAGACAGCTAGAGCAAAAAGAGAAGCTGAATCCACAAAACCTTTGTTGATGATGGTTGCATGATCATAAAGAATCTTTTTTTTGTTAAAGGAGACCCAACCCAGCACATGTATTTCTGGACTATAATTTATAGTCCAATGATCCTAAAGCTAATGCACTAATGCTTGATTATCATATTTTATTTTGATTGGTTTCTTTATTTCTTTTTTTTCTCCTTTGAATATAAATTTACACTTTGTTTTCAGGATTAAATGTAAAGGATTGGTTCCATAGCTAAAGCGGTAATATTCTTTCTTTTTTCCCTTTCTCCGTAAAGCGACCAACAACGTATCATGTGTCATCTCATAAAGTGAAGTCAGTTCCGTAGAGAGACCATTTAAAAGAATTCTAACTTCAATAAATCAATGACATTTCAAGAAAAAGATTGATTCTTTACATATTTTTTCAATAATACAAAAAAATAAAATTGTTTGATGCTCTTAAAGCACGCCTCATGGTATAAGCTAATTTTGAGGTTCACTTTTTCTCTATAGAATTAGTAGGATGATAGATGAGATCCAAGTCGCCCGAAATTGACTTTTGTTTAGCCAAAAGCCTCATCTCTAAAAGCCTACTCGCAAGACGTCCCTTAGGGTTCCAACCCTGCCTTGTTAGTGATGGGAACTTAGCTATTTTTTGTTTAGGTTTTTCGAGGTTGGTTGCTTTACTAGAATAGGTCTCCAACGCTTTACTTCTCTTACTTTCGGTGCTTATCTTCTACATTTACAATTATGTAGAGGTATGATCAAAATCATGATTTTGGTTTGTAAGTCTTTTATATATAACATAATGTTGACCAACAAAGGCGCAGTGAGATGATTCAAATTTCTTCATTTTTAATCAAAACTTTTCGATTCAAAATTGAAAACATAAAATTCCTTGGTGATAACTGATGATGTCCAACACGAATCTAAATTAATGGGGTCGATAAACTTCAGAAAATGCATATATATGCTTAAACCAAAAAAATATAAGATGATTCTGCTATTAATGTTTGGTGCACTTTTCTGTGGACAAATGTTCAAGAAAGTATGCATGTTAAACAATATGAGGAGATATCGAAATTCAAAAACAGTCCTTTGCTTTGCCAAGAAAAAGAGCAACAGATAAAAAGGCAAACAGAAAATGTCAGCAGCTCCACTTCCTGTGATTATACCAAACATAAATCTGATATTATCTTTGACCATTTAAAAATAAAAATTAAGTTGGCATTTGATACCCACCTCAAATTTTATTTTATTTTTCTTTGCATGCAATTCAACTTTTCCTTTTGCAAAGCAGAATGTGGATTTTGAGGTCATTAAAATGAATCTGGACAGGGGCATCCCACGATACTATTGTACTTTATGTAGACTTGGGACTACAATTTATCCTAACTTGGTTCTTGTTTTTGTTCAGTACCAAGACAACTTCAAGGGTATTCACTACATATAAAAAAAAAGGGCAGCCCGGTGCACTAAAGCTCCCGCTATGCGCAGGGTCCGGGGAAGGGCCCGACCACAAGGATCTATTGTACGCAGCCTTACCTTGCATTTCTGCCAGAGGCTGTTTCCAGGCTTGAACCCGTGACCTCCTGGTCACATGGCAGCAACTTTACCAGTAAAATATAATATGCCAATATTGCGTTGAAAAATAATCTACAGTAAACATTAATTAGGCACTAGCATTCAAGAGTGTGACCTAGTGATTAATAAAGTGATTGAGAATCATGAAGTCTCATAGTCAATTCTTAAGGCAGAATTAATACTGCTTTCGAGTAAGAAAAAAAGTTTCAATCGGAGCAAAATCATGCTTATATAGTTATATTATTCACGATTTTTATTTTGAGTTAAATTAAAACAACAGTTAAAATGGAGCAGAAAAAGTAAAATATAGTGCTAATTGGATTAAATTCCAACATGATAAAATTGATTACACTCTACCTTGGTTCTTGGTTTTATCACACCCCCTCAATACCAAATGATTATCCAAAATTAAGTTGTTTTTTTTCACTTTCTAAAGGAGAAACTTTAATTACCCCAAAAAAGTATTTTGTCGTCCCCACTTTTATTTTAAATTTTAAACTATGTTAAAAAAAAATCCTCCTTGATTCAAATATATCTTCCCTTTCAACCCGTTTCAATTCCCATTTCCTTTGTCACCAATTCCTTTTTTTTTTTTGTATCTATATCCTACCACTTTGTCACCTTCCCCAACAGTTCTAATTATATTCTAAAATAAGCATTAATAACTCTACATCCTCTTTTAACAAATAAAAATTTCCTACTACCAAAAAAAAAATATCCATTTTTTTATTTTTGTAAACAAAATTAACTATATAGTTTTAGCATAACTGATAAAATTGTTATCATATAAATAAAAAAATCATCAGTTTAAGCTATAAAAATAACCTCTTACAAAAATAGAGTAGACCCTTCTGGTTCGACTCTGATAATCATATAGAAAATAAATGATGCAGTGAATCTTGGGGAGAAAGAGTGTGAGTTACCTCAAATTAGAATACTCCCATCCTTATTTGAATACTCTAAAACATGGCTCCACCGACCACTGTCAAGGACCCTCTCCCACCCCACCCCCTCTCCTTTCTTTTTAATATAAAATACACAGTAATATTTCCATTAATTTATACCATCTCGACTATTTTATCAATTATTCATTAAGAAAACAAAGCCAGGCAGCATAACGATCCTTTGCTCCATTCAAAGATAAGGTTTCCACCCTTTACTTTCAACATGCATGTAGCATTTGTCTGCAATTTGACAAGTGTTACTTTTTTTGTTTTAGTATGAACTCAATCTTTCAGAAATTTCAAAAATAATTTATGCTTTACCATAGTAGAGGAGCAAAAATACAATTTTCAATATTTTCTTCAACACAAAGTAATCACTTTTTTTTCTTTCGTATGTTATTATAACATATACACTAGAAAGTTAATATATATTCGTTTCTTTTTTACTTTTCTCTCCTACCCTACCATTGTTTATCTCCTACTCATACCTTTTTTTTGTGAGCCCCTTTCTCCCTTTTGCTATTTAAATGGTACAACTTTTTCCATTTTGTGTTTAAAGACCAGCATTATATAATTCCTATTATAGTTGCATTGGGGTCTATTTCTTAAGTCACAACACAAATCAAGAAAAATGCCCAACAGTATAATGACTAGAGGAGCTTCAAAATTCATCTTCTTATTCTTCTTGTTTATTCTTCTTGCCTGCATTTCTGGTAAGTGTACTTTCTTGATTTTGGTAATTTTGTAGCATTCTTGTGATGTTTCTGTTTTGAGTATTCATTTATTTTACAAAAATGGGGTCTGAATGTTGGTAAAAAGCAAGATTCTTGATTTTGTTGATTTTTCTATTATGTGACTACTGTGTTGTCTGTCCAAGTTCAAGATTTGGAATTTGTAGTGTGTTTGTGTTATAATATTCCTACATTTTACAAGAATGGGGTCTGAATGCTGGCTAAGCTCAAGTTTCTTGTATTTTTGCTGATTCACCTGACTAATGTTTTCTGTTTATGTTCAAGATTCTGAAATGCATTTTCCCCATTTTAGCTATATGTAAAGCTATTGATATGGCTTGTGTTTATTTTTGCTCATGAACAAGATTATTGTGGGTTGATGTAATTCCATTGCCACCCTCCACCCCCACCCCAGAAAAGATCTGCTTTTTTCTGTTTCTCAATAGAACCCTTAAGCCCTAGTTTTTCAATATTTGTGTGGAATGGTGGGATTTTGAACCCAAGAATGACTTGGATAAATGGAGCAAATGGCTCATTTGAGCTTAGTTTACATCACTCACTATGGTGGTAGAGCAAAGCCTATGCTAGAAATCAACCGACATTAATCGAGTGATAAGACTGTCATCTCATTCTAGAGTTGTTCAGCAAAAAAGATTTACGAACTGGGATTTATCACCAAAAAAGATGTTTACAGTAGACCAAGCATGCTAGATTTACCATGTCCACTTGAAAAATGGGTCTGCATTGGTTGAGATTTGATGTTATAAGAGTTGGGAAACATGTAAGTTAAAATATGGCAAACAAGTTGCAGCCAGTTAAAAATCTAATAATGTTATTTGCAGGATTATCCCCAGCTAAGAGATTTGAGCACAACGAGCTTGAGAGGGAAAAGGAACAAAAATTCCATATTTTCGCAAAAAGACTGCTTGAGTTGTTACCCATTAGAGCTATAAAACATGACTCGATGGATCCACCAGCAACTGGATTTCCTACAACCCCTATCATAAATCCTGTCACAACTCCATCTAATATGCCTCCAGATAACTCAGCTCCAACAGTTGTTACTGTCCCGTCCACAAATCCTAACCTTGGAAATTCAAATTTTGGGTCTATACCTCCAGCAGCTCCTTCTACGACCCCTGTGACTGACCCAAACCCCAATCCTCCGGTACCACTAACTAATCCAGTTACCACCCCCAGCACAAGTACACCCGTAAGTAATCCTGTAACAACGAACCCAAACCCCGTAGGTGCTGTTCCTTCCACCACCCCGGTAACGCCTCCTGTAACCACAAATGCTCCTGCTACTGGAGGACAGAGCTGGTGTGTCGCAAAGAATGGAGCTGGACAGACTTCACTTCAGTCAGCACTTGATTATGCTTGTGGGATGGGAGCAGATTGCTCAGCCATCCAGCAGGGTGGAAGTTGTTATAATCCCAATAGTCTGCAAAGTCATGCATCCTATGCCTTCAATAGCTACTTTCAAAAGAATCCAGCGCAAACGAGCTGTGATTTTGGGGGTGCTGCCCTGATAACCAACTCAAACCCAAGTAAGCAAAGAAGGATTCTTTACTGACCCGCCTTGCTGTTATAAACCCGCATCTTATTGTTTTCTGATCATTTACATGCTGACATACAGGCACTGGTTCTTGTGTTTTCCCTGCATCGGGGTCTTCTACATCATCGCCTGCAACACCTACTCCAACAACTACCACACCAATGTCTGGAACTCCAGCGCCAACAACATCCTCAACAGGTGCTGCAGTATCAGGGTAAGGGGAATTTTCATTTGCTCCATCAGTCAAAAATACCCTCTTCATTTCATTTCCTGTGGTAGTATTTGACTAGGCAAGGAGTTTAAGAAAATGAAGAAAAAATAAAACGGATGAAGTAATCCATATGCTTTTCACTAACTTCGTGCACCGTCATTTTGCAGCTTAGCACCTCCAACAGTGTCAAATGGTAACGACTCTGGTTTTGGAACGATGCCCTCGGGCATCAGTGATGGTATTCCTCCTACTGCTACTACCTCGTTGTCCATGTCAAACGGTTTCCAACCCTTGGTTGGCTGCATCATTCTAGTCGCCTCCATCGTGACTAGTAAGCTTGTCTTGGAGTTTTGAGGAAAAGAGAAGCTCAATTGTCAAGAGAGAAGCTGGATTTTCGGTTTCTAAACAATGTACAGTTCTCGTGGAGGAAAAATGGAAGCAGTTAGGAGTATTCTCAAGAGGCTTAGACATAACACACCTATACACTGCTTTAGTATAGTTAATATATCCTGCATATTGGCTAGCTAGATGTAAAATTCATATATTAATTTTAGAGGCCATAATCTATTATATCCATCACTTTGAAGTAGTAATTATTATCCAGTATGTTGAATAGTTCTGATGTTACACTGCTATATTATATATTTCCCTGCTTATGAAGGATCTTAGATCTCATATCATCTGTTATTAGTTACTATATATAAACTAGGTCAATGTTTCCAATTAAATATAAACATAGATATTCTTTGGGATAAAATTTAATATTGCCTAATTCATTGTTTGGTTACGATAAATTTATCAGGGTCAGTAATTAGTATCGAAATAAAGTATCCTTGCAAGAGGGTAGAAAAATAATACGGACGTTTAGTTATCTCCTAATAAAACGATGAAAATGGCAGCTATCCTTGAGGTCCCTCAAAAAAAATATTATTTTGTATACAAATAATTGTTTTCTAGAAATAATATATATAAAATATGTTATTTTTAATAGAGCAAATCAAATCAAACGGTGAATACCAAACAATAGTAGCAAAATCATTTTTATATGCCTGCTTTTCGTTCCTTCATCGGAATTAAGTTGGGTACAGGCATGTAGGATAAAGTCAAAAGCATTTTACAACCATCAACATCAAAAGAAAAGCGCAGGATTTTTTAAAGAACATGAAAGAGGCTGGCGATGCTTTATTAGTTGTAGGGATTAAAAAATTGCCTATTTTTTTCAGTGTGTTGTATTTATGACCACTTTAAGCTGATTAATTAATGAGTGTCATGCACTAGCGCAGAGTACGTGCTTCATCAACGCCCTACTTGATTAATAAAGAATAATTTTAGATTTATAATTTATACTCCCTCCAATCCGAATTGTTGATGTGCGACACACCGATATTTAAAGGACAAAAGATAATTTGTCAATATTATCCTTCTAATTCTTCTCAAATTCGTTGTAATAGTAGAGATAGTCATTGTTTGGGATTAAAAAGTAGTTGAAATTCACTTGTTGTAGACCATAAAAAAATGTCAACAATTCATTTATAGTTCAATTGAACTATAGAGAGTAGTGTAAAAATAATTTATATTGCTGTAATTTAACTTATTGTGACAAGTTACAAGTCTTTATTTTCAATCTTTTAGGTGGCAGCTTAGATCAGTCTATACAAAATTAAACTCATTATAGAATATATACGTGTTAAGTCTAGGAATCCTAGGTAGTAATAAAAAATTATAAATAAAGCTACCAAGATAGGGTTTTCAATACATGTATGACATTGGATGCTGATTCGAATTTTTGACTAAGTCCAGGAATTAACACCAAAAAACTAGGCTTGCTCACAAGAAAGAGATACGACAAGAAAATAATGCAACTGGGCCCTTCATATTGGAGCCACTAAGTTTCAATGATACAATTTGAAAACATGAGTATATAACGTTAAGTTTACCGCATGTATATATGTATCTAATAATTGAGGCTCAAAATGATAGATTCAGTTGTGATAAGCCTTGAGGTACAAAAAGATACGTCCCCATAAAGTATGATTAACTTTCCTAAATATGAAACAGCAGCTCTACAGCTTTTCCTAATCTCTATTCTCTCCCTCAAGTTGTAACTAGCTACACATCTCCTTTTTACATTGTCAACTACGCTAATAACTATTACCGCTTAGAAAAGAGGACCAACATCAACATGGACATTGAAACAACAACCTTGAATCCTGATGTATCCCAGAAGTTCTGATTATTGTTGCAGGAAGTTTCGACTTGCTTAGTTGCTAATTGGTCTCTCAGTTCCTTAATAGCTTTGTCACGTCGTTCCCCCATCTGTATTTTATGTTTGCATGAATGAGATTAGGTTTACTGTATCAGGCATAAAAACATCAATGTACCAGTAAAGAGTAGAATTACCCTTTGGAGCTTGCGAGTTTGAGTTCGAGTCTCTTGGAGACAGAATTCCAATTTCATAATCCTCTTTTTCAACTCTTGATCAGCCCTGCGATGCTTTTCTAACTGTCCAAAGAGGTTGAAAATCGTGAGGAGAATTACTCATATAGTATCATGGAATATTTTAGAGACTGGGAAATATGTACCAAACCTGAGATTCCAGCTCCTTGGTTTTTAGCTTCCACTGGGCAGACATGATCCTGATTTCATCCCTGAGTTTGGCAATTTCGTTATCTTTGTTAGTCAACAGCATGTTCATCTTCTCAATATTCTTCGGCGAGACCTCATCTAAGACCTTCCTCAATTCACAATCTGTGTTTGCTCCAGATTTTGCTAATGCTTGCATGATATCATGCTCGATTCTCACTACTTCATCCTTCAATTGCTTTTGGGATGATTCTCTTGCTTGAAGATCCTTCTGCAAAAGATCTAATTGCTCACCAAGTTTATTTACACGAACTTCATGTTCCTTCAGTGAACTGTTTTTCTCATCCAACTCTTTCAAAAGCGCCATACACTGAAGCTGTGCAGATTGAGCTGATGTAGCACTTGCATCTGCAGTTGCTTGAGTAGCACAAAGCTGTGATCTAAGGTCATCCAACTGCTTGACATACTGGGTCACATTTAGACCTGAATGTTATTAAATGCATACCAATATCCTAGCAAACCATTCTTATTGTAATGATGCATGTTTAAACATTTTTCTCTGCATTAATTAACACATTCTTATTGTAACGATTCATGTTTAAAGATACTTAAGGAAAAAGTCACACATAAGTGAATAATTAGTTAGTATCTTAAATTAAACAGACGAGAACATATGCCAAAAAAAAGTTCCCTTGTGCAATCCAATAATTTGATTTTTTTCAATTCTATCTTAAAAGAATAACAAATAAGTGAAGGGTTTAAAAGGAATTGGATTAATTAGGGATACTACATTATTATTTAGATTTGGAGTATGTCACTTTTTTAGTAAAACTTTAGGAGTTTAAGGAAGTACTGTCATTATGTGTCTGTCACGCTAATTTCCTCCAAGTTAACTTTAATAATCTGCTTAAAGGGATGTATCATCATACATTTACCTTAATTACACGTCCTCTTTAATCAACTCAAATCTCTCATTCTTAACACACCAATATGGTGTCAAAAATATGAATCAACCACAGATATCCAGGTTGTCCCAGTCATATATACATTTAACTTTATCACACATAATTGACTCAAATAAGTTGTGTTGAATTTGGCAGGGTCAGCACATAAGTTACCCCTATTTACATCAGACAAAAAACTATACGAGGAAGAGGAGAAAAAGAAAGCACCAGATATACTAGAAGTGCAACCTAAGATACTCATTCGAGCACACTATATTTGAATCGGTCAGACACCATGTTAAATTCAACTAATCATTTCTCCAACAATCACATGACTCTCAATGCCAGTAAATTCATAGTTCGAGCAATGAGATATTCCTCAATATCAAAGGCATCAAGATACATAATACCAAGGGAACTTCGATTCTCACAAAAGACAGTTTTAGCACTACCTAAAAAAACATCAATATTATGGCATCATGTCAATCCTCAAACTAATAGATATAAGTAATTTTAAATGCACAACAAATGGGCAGAAAGTGATGTTTACAACCCAGTGCTGGCCATCTAAAAGCCACTAACAAGTGAATCCAAAAAGTAGTTTGATTTATTAAATGAATAAATAAATTATCCACGATTCCTCTTTATCTCACTAACTCAGCTAAAAGAAACAAAGTATTCAACCCAATTCAAAACATAGACAAATTCTGTTGGACCACTTCACTCAGATAGAACTACTAGAGACAATAATAATTCCTCAATACTAATCCTCTATTTCCCAAAAAAGACAAACAGGAAATGCCAGAAAGTAGCCTCAATAGATATCCATCATAATATGCCTTTCAGGTACCTTTTCTTTTAGTAAATACAAATTAACCCAAATGCCCCCACACACAAGATCTTGGCATCACTGATCTAAACACACTAAATTACTCTCAAATCAAATCAAAGAGGCATAATTTTTCAAGTAATGACACTCATAACTATTACCTTCTCAGTGTTTAAAGCTGAAAATTGAAGCTCTCCATTCTTCTCCTCCAAATTCTTCTGCAATTTGTTTATCTCTTCTTCCATTTTATTAGCTTTACTCTCTGCTTCCTGTAAAAAAAATATAAAATAAACACACAACAATCAGACCAAGTCCAAGAATCACATGACCCACACTTCCACCTGCTTCACATAGGAAAAGACAAAAATAAAAAATAATCAAACAATCATAAATCAAAACTCAATTTGACCTGTCTGGTTAGGGTTTCACGAACAAAAGACTGTTCTTGATAAGCGAGACGGTTGCGAACCTCCTTAAGCTCCGCCGCAAGAGACACCACGTTTCGACGGAAATTCTGTTTCTTCTCACTCAGATCCCTCAACAACGGATCCACCACTAAAGACGACGACCGTTCTTCCACCGACATCACGGTCGAGAACTACGATATCCGATGATTCACCTGTGAAGCGTATAAATCCCACAAAGGCAGAAAAAATAAATTAAGTTGCTTCTTCCTATGACCTCAGTAATTAAAGCTAACAACCTATCACACTTTGCATGTGAATACGTAGGGTAGCATTTAAGTCGCTGACCCAAATTCAGAATTTTCAATTTATCGATATTCCTAGACCAATAATGGAAACAGAATTATTATAAATGTAAGATAATGCGATATAATACTTCAAAATTCAAATTTTTATATGGTTCTTAATATTTCATGAATCAATTTAAATAAGGAGAGAGAAAAAAAGACAGATCAGTGTTTTGAAAACGACAGAGAGAGAGAGTAGAGAGGAGCAAATGGAGGTTAATTTCACACGACTCTTACACTTCTAAGGAACAATCAAGAAACACGCTTCCTACACAGCTAAAAAAATAATCATTTTTATCCTTAAACACATACATAAACAAACATGCATGAACATTTGATCAGAAAGAACAATTCCATACACAGTAAATCACAAGAAATGCATTCAAATCTAGTAACAGAGATTTAGAAAGACAAAAAACTGATGATGCTAATAACACCAAAAAAAAATTAATCATGTTTGGATACATATATATATATATATATATATATATAGGTGATGGGGGGTTTACCGGCGACGATTGATCTGATAAAAGGTTCGGACGGCGGAGGAAGAAATCAAATTGGAGGAAGAGTGGAGTGATTTTGCGGGGGTGGGAGAGTTTAATACAGCAGTGAATAAGGGAAGCTCAGATTCACTGATATGTCTCTTGTCTAAACAGAGACAAATTGAAGGTGATGTGGAGGTTCGGATTTTGAACAAGAGGTTCGGAGTATCCGAGCCTTCGATTAATCGACTTGACAGATAGGATTCTGGTTTGGAATTTGGTGTAGGTTCGGATTTTACGAGTCTCGGGTTTTGGGACAAAGGACAAATTTCGAACCTGGGCATAAAATGACCTCAGCGCGGCAAATCTGAAAAATTTCATCAAGGGATCAGATCTCTCCACGCGAGCTATTTTCAACCGTCAGATGTTCCTAACTATGGTTGTCACATTGAGCGTTTCAAAAGTCAATTTACTAACCTTCAAAATTAAATTATATTATATTTATGTGATATAGGTATTAAAAAATTATATAAAAAATATAATAAATTATAATTTTTTATATTAATATAATAAAAAATATATTTTAAAATATTAATCAAAGCTCATATGATTTGACTATCCAAACAAAATTAAAAAAAAGAAGGAAAGTAATAAATTAGTCTCCATATTAAAAGAAAAAAACTTGATTATTTTCACATGCAATTGGAAGTTTAGTGCTCCTTCTATGATTTGTATAGTACTTAATTTAAATCCTGTCAGAGATTTGGTTGACTATGCTTAGGTAGGTTAAGACAAAAAAATCCTGAATTTAGTAAAAAGGAGGAATTAGAAAACAGACAAGTTTTGAATGAAGGAATTGATTTACTAGTCCATTTTAAATTAAATCACGCAGACACGTACTCTATTATAAAGCAAAAAATGGAAATGAATTGATTTCATATTTTTTACAACAATCAATTATGGATCAATTTAATTTAAATAAAAAAGGTAAAAAAAAATCATGGAATGAGAGCCAAGAGTCAACAGCTAAAACCTCTTCATTAAGATTAGATAATTAATCATTTGTGGTGAACTTTCCTATGGCAAAAAGTTTCTCTTTTTCTTCATTGCAGTAATATAAATATATACTTCTAAAAAAAATTATTGATCCTTTAATCTTAATAAGATATCTCGTATTTAAGATACTTAGAATCTAAAGGGTTTAAACTGAGTAGGACCAAGACATAGTACTTAGAGTGCAAATTCAGCGAGACACCTCAGGAGGTTGGCGCGGAAGTTAGGCTTGGTGACCAGGCCATCCAAGAGAAAAGTAGTTTCAAGTACCTTGGATCTATCATGCAAGGCAGCGGGGAGATTGACGATGATGTCACATGTCGTATTAGGACAGGATAGATGAAATGGAAGCTCGCTTCCGCTGTGCTATGTGACAAGAAGGTGCCACCACAACTTAAGGGCAAGTTTTATAAAGTGGTGGTTAGACCGACTATGTTATATGGGACGTAGTGTTGGCCAGTTAAGGTTTCTCACGTTCAAAAGATGAAAGTAGCCGAGATGAGAATGTTGAGATGGATGTGTGGGCATACCAGGAGCGACAAAATTAGAAATGAGACTATTCGAGACAAGGTAGAAGTGGCCTCAATGGAAGACAAGATGCGGAAAATGCGACTGAGATGGTTTAGGCATGTGAAGAGGAGAGACACAGATGCCCCAGTGCGGAGGTGTGAGAGGTTGGCAATGGATGGTTTCAGAAGAGGTAGGGGTAGGCCAAAGAAATATTAGGGAGAGGTGATTAGACAGGACGTGATGCAGTTACAGCTTACCGAAGACATGACCTTAGATAGGAGGGTATGGATGACTCATATTAGGGTAGAAGTCTAGTACATAATCCCGTTATTCTTCCGTATTAGTAGGCGCATTAGCGCACTATAATTTCTTGTGCTCTGACTTCTGTTATTATCTTTCTATTACTTTCTGTACTTTGATTACTCTATTTTATCTGAGTCGCTTTCGTTATTTGCTTTTTCATATCACTTTGAACTTTTTAACCTTATCTGATCTCTTTTTATGCTTCTTTTGAGCCGAGAGTCGCTCGGAAACAGCCGTCCTACCTTGGTAGAAGTAAGGTCTGCGTACACTTTACCCTCCCCAAACCCTACATTGTAGGATTTCACTGGGTTGTTGTTGTTGTGTGAAGATACCTTGCCATGAACATTTCTATGGAGAAAATTTTCTCTTTTTTTTTCTTTTTTCATTACAAAAATATTCATATAAAATAACATAAAAATTGATTGTTGATTCTTTATCCTTTATCAAATATTTTGTATATGAACTTTAGTATAAAATATGAGGTTGCCTTTATTAGGTAGTATTTTATCTTCAATGTAAGATTTCTTAACACAAATTTAAAATTAGTGAAACTTAATTTTATGATGTGCAAGCATTATAATCATTACTTATTATTTGGAAATAAACAAAAAAGACATTATGAAATTTCAAAGAAATGTTGAACTTAGAAGTTATTGTTCAAATATATCAGATTTGAATATGGATCTGAAGTTGTTTCATGACAATAGTTGGATCCGGAATGAAATCAAAGCTTTGTTTGCCCTATATAAGTGAAATTGAGGAGTCTAAGCATGATTTTTGATGCACGAAGTTTTATAGTATTTACATTGTTACTATCTAACTTAAAATTTGATTATTTTAAAAAATTATTAAATTTGTTTGAAAGAGATCTTTGATAATGCCATTAATTTAAATATTGCTAAACTTCTACGTTATTAATAGAGCGTGACCTTCTTCTTTATTATCAGGATTATTTTTCTTTTCCTTTGGAGTATTTTCATCAATACAATAAATTGTAATCTTTTTCATATCAATATAATGAACGGTACATATTAAAATGTTAGTCAAAGTTCAAATTGTTTAACTTTCAAAAAGAAAATTGTGACAACTAAAAAGAACGAAAGAAATAAAAGATAGTGAGTAATTCATGAAACGATCAAAATATATCTAATTAATTGATTCAAATACTATTGTTATAAAAATAAAAAATCTTAGAGGGTATAACTAGCCGTTTGAATTTATGAAGGTTAATTAAGATGATTGTTTTATCTTACTCCCTCCATTCCATATTAAGTAAATTTATGAGGCAATGCACATATATTAAAATCAATATTCAAGGACATAATTTGAATCATTCTTTTCACTACTGCTCTTTGTAAAATCATAAATATAACTTTGCAAGTAGTGTGATTTATCTCCTAGAAAATATAAAATTTCAATAAATGAAAAGGCAGATATGAAAAAAAATTCAAGCATCGATCTTGAACTTTGAACAATTCAATTATTTTGAACAATGAAAAATTTCTCAAAAATTCACTTAATATGGAATGGATGGAGTATTGTTTATGGCGCACGCTAGAGTCTTTGCCCTTAGTATATTCCTTTTAATTTAATTTATTTGCTTCTTTAATACTAGTGTACTTATCCGTGCTTCGCGCGATAATAAAAAATTAAAATATTAATTAAAATTTTTAAAAATAATCTTTTGTAATTATTTTTTTATTAGACAAATATTAAAAGTGAACCTGTACAAAAAAAGTTAAATATGAATAACTTTCTAATTATTTTTTTGTTTAGTAATCTTTTTTTATTAGACAAATATTAAAAGTGAATCTGTACAAAAAAAAAAGTTAAATATGAATAACTTCATAATTAATTTTTTGTTTGCTAATATGAGTTAGTGACACTTACCTTTCTCAATAATTATTGTAAGATGTATTTAAAGAGGTTGATATTTGTAAATTAGAAAGATTCCAAAATGAATAATATATTTCATGAGGAGCTTAATACAAAAGTTTGAGAACAAAAGATTGACATTGAATTTGAAAACTATTAGATTAATTTACAAGTCCGCTATTTTATTTTGAATCAGTTTATGGACAATTGAAACACTCCATCAAAACTTCATTACCCTCTCAAACCAATTTGTATTTCGATATATAATCACTATCAAACTCTTTAAAATTCAAAGAACATTTTAAAGAGATTGAAACAAAATATCCAACGTCTTCTTCTTCTTCTGCAGCTTTCTCTCAAACTCCTTCAAAGTTCATGTATGAAAGCAATAACCACTCAATCCTTGCTTTCATTATCGCATTACCACTCCTTGATGGAAAGAGCCATATATAGTCAAAGTAAATACCAAACTAAAACTTTAAGAAAAAAAAAGAGAAAGTAAGAAGCTGTAGTCAGAAGAGTTTAAAAAATATATTTTAATTTCTTCAATAGAGTACATAAATGAAAAATAGAGAAGAGAAAGAAAAAACTAAAGAGATAGAATTACTATAATAATAATAATAATTTTATTGTAAGACTCTACATCATTTTCTTTTGAAATTCACAATTTTCTTTACTTTTCTATCTTCCTCAACTTTCTTCTTCATCCCTACAAACACAAATTAAGACTACACTTATACGAAATAGTTAGTTGCTCCATGATTTTGTTGGTCTTGAAATATTCAATTTAGTTTAAAATATTAGTCAAATTGACTCTTAAAAAATAAATAGTGCCACATAAATTAAATTGAAAAGAATATAATTTAAAATATTAAAAGAAATATTCTTACCTATAGGTTCTTTACGACTTTGCCCATCATGGTTCTTAACCGTAAAAGCAATCATATGATGTGATGATTACCCTATAGTGATTGAGAAGTGAAAAAATAACCTTGAATGAGAATTTTCTTGGTATAAAGTGTGAATTTAATAGACAAAGTGGAGGAATACCATAAGGTATCATAAACTTACCTAATAAATTTTGGGGGGTATGAAAATTAAAAAAAATGAGTTATGAATATTATTAAGAGGACAAATTAAAAAGGCATGAGCTATTAGTAGTTAAGATATATTATAATGAGAGGTAAAGTGGAGTAATGGATTATAATTCTTTTTAAGATCTTAAAAATAAAATAAATAATTAAATGAAGAAAAAATGATAAAAAAGACGGAAAAAAATAAATATAAATAGAAGTCATACATAAATGCCATATCACCTTATCTATATTTCTCATTTATTATATATATGGATTTGTCTCACTCTTGACATTAAAAATGAAACTCCACACAAGAAAGTTGGTCAAGCTCGATTCTGAGCTAATTAAAATGGAGAAAATATAAAATGTTGAAAGGTTAGTATTAATCAATTTATTGTCAAAGAAATTATAGCATGATTATTTTTTATCGTAACAGTTTTAAAAATAAATGTACTGGGGGAATTTAGTATTGGTGAACTTACTTCAACTTTTCATTTTTATTGGTGAGACTTCAATTTTCTATACAAGAGAATTTTATTTTTCATATATTTTGTTTTGGTTATAATTAGAAATTTCTCCACTTAGAAAGATGCATCAAAAAACTTTTTTAAAATTCCAAAATTTCCCAGAATGTTTATATCACCAGAAGTGGTTCAACAATATGACAAATAATAATTTTGTGGTTACAAGTGCGAGTCAATTATTTACGCTTTGGAAACTCCTTTTCCGAGTTGAAGTGAGTGTATAATATAAACTCACTTTAATTTGTCTACCACCTTTTTATGATTTAATATCCACTAAAGACAAAAAAAAATTTGATTACCATTCTATTCAAATTAGTTAGATGGACCTTAGCTATCATGACTTTGGCTCGTTTGGACTCAATTTATTAACAAGTTTCTCCGTCTCAACGTGATATATATTATTTAATTTGACATAAGAAAAAGTAAAACTAAATTTTTTAAAATTAGTACTTTAAAATAGTCTTTAATCATCTATCTAGCTATAAATTATTTCATAAAAAGTAAAAAGAAAAAAAATAATATATATATATATATATATATATATATATATAAATTATTTTATTTTCCTTACCCTATTCAAATAAAAGAAATCAAAAATATGAATTAATAGTCAAAAAGTATTAAACAAAGTGAATTATAAATTATCTATTTTATTTCTTCGTAAATTTTCAAGCACTACAACAAACATATTAAAGTGGGGTATACCAAGTTATCAACTTCTTGAATCATATTTTATGGTTCTAACACTTATCGTTATTTAAAATTCGTCAACTTATTACTTATAGAATTATGTTAAGTATTCATATAATAAATGCCTCGATAAAAGGATGTTTTTCAATGTTGAATTGATAAAATTAAATACATAAATATGAAATTGAATTATTTATATTTTAGGCCTCTAACTAAAATTTTGCTTTAAGCCTCACATTACGTTAAGTCACCCCAGCCAGCTGGTCAGGGGCAGGCCGGCCATAGCGAAAGGGAGTGGGAAAGGAGAAATTTGTCGGGAGAAAAGACCAGGATTCCCATGGTCCTTCTAAGGACCTGCAGCATCCCTCCTCTCAACCCATTTATTTCCTTACTTGACCCTCAAAACTCACTATCGAGTTATAATCAAAGTAGATCAAGAGAAGGAACGATGCCTAGACGACTGAGGAACGAAGTAGCTCGCCTAAAAGGAGAGAAACGAAGCTTCGTGTTTGTCTTTCTTCAAACCCACAATCCATATTTGTATATGAACCCCCAGATTTGTATAATAACAAATTTTATTAAAATATACCCAATTCGTATAATTAATTTAAATTATATCCTTATCACATAATTATAGTAGTAATGTTTGTCAATCCACATAATTTCCCCTCTTTCTTTTATCCTATAACGGGTGTGTATATATATATATATATATTCTTTCTTTGTGAAAAAGATAATCGGATGAGAAAATATATTCTTTTTCTTCTTGTTGTATTGCTGAATTTTCTACTATTCGATATGAAAAATATTTGTTATTTTCTACTCATAATTTTACACTAGAAAAAGCTTGTTGATTTTTTTAAAATACATTACATCAAGTAAAATATTTTCAAAACAGTACCATAGACACGTGTCAAATTACAAAAAAATCCATCATTTTCAAAAATTTCCCTAAATTTACAAAAAAAGAAGTAAAATTATAAGTTCATCTTAATAGGATTTATAAAATGATTATCATTAATAGACTATTCCATAATCATAAGTATTTTGTTAGAACTTTATACCCTAAAACCTTATTCAAGTCATTGTTTCTACTCTCAACAATCAAAGAGCTAAGTTGCCAAAACAGACCCCCCGTGAAATGGGCTGTTCACCCAAAATAGGCCTGTATTGGCCATTGGGCCTATGGCCAATCTCCTTCAAACTTCCTATTTACTTTTAAATTTGAAACATATTTAATTCCCCCCTTCCACAAGCTTTAAAAAAAAGATTCTGGGGAAGGTATAACTCCTTTTATTATGTGGTTTGCATGAATAAGGCAAGTAATGGATCAAATATTTGCAAATTTAATAATATGGGTTTATCAATGAAGCAAAGAATCTATGGTTGTATTTTTAGATTTTTATGTTTAAAAATTCAAATAAAAATATATCATTTAACACATATCTCGTATTTTCTTCATATTTATATCCATGCTCCCATGGGTAGGTTAACAGTAAATGTTGGCCAATCACACTTTTTACCACATCATATCTCGTATTAAGTAAAATATTTTATCATGTGTTACCTTCTATCGATGGGTATAACTTTTCGATACATCACTAAGGTTTACGTTTTCAATTCTAGATATTATTTTTATTAATGATACTCTATTGAGAAACAAAAAAAGATGTGTTGGAACAAAATGAAAGTGAAATGTCCCAAGAACAGAAAAAAGAAAAAAAGATTTATGAGGTTGAGAGATCCAATTACAGCAATCTATGTTGGAGTTGAAAAAGTCCATATTCAAGACTCTTAGAGTGAATGATACTCTAAGACCAAGAGTCAATGATCAAACTTAAATGCTACACTTCAAAGAAATAGAATACCTCGTCAACTCATCGTTAATCCGGCGGAGTTGGGTAACGGACATCGAATGAAAAAATTTAAAATAATTTTTTTAAAAATACTATTTATATTTATCCAATCATAATAATAACAATAATACTAGCATACTATTGTAATCCCGTAAATAAGTATGAAGGGAGTAGTAAGATATATGTAAGATATATCTTTACTTTTATGAGGTAAAAAAATTGTTTTTAATAGACGCCAAGGATTGATATAAAAAAAATGTAGCAAAATAATAAAATTAACAAAGCAAATGAAAGATCTATTCATATTAATTTAATAGTATTATTATTAGCTGAAATTAAATGATAGGCCTTATATATTTGTTATTATAATTAAGTGATAAATATATATTTATAAAGCATACATCATATATTTAATGATTTACCGTAAGCGTCAAATGCAAAATAAATGTTTTTCCTAATGAAGTATTGAATTCAAATCACGTCAAAAACAATCATTTTTTTGTCTACTTTTCTTCATGATACAACACTGTCATACTTTTTTATTCAAAAAAAAATTATGACGTGGAGAGATCCAATTACGGCAATCCATGTAAGATTGGAATAGAAAAAAAAAGGTCATTTTTAAAAGCTGAAATAGTAGCGGGAGAGGAAGAGTCAATAATCAAACAGTAAATGCATTAAAAAAAGAAAATAAAAATAAAAAGAAATTACTTCCTCTCATTTTATATTGACATAATACATAAATATGATCCTTAAATTGACTTCGACTAGCAACTATGACCTCTAACTTTACTAGTGTACAAGTAGACATTTTAATTATCCAAAATTTAAACAAACAGACACATTCATTCTCCTACATGACAATTTTATATCCTACATGACATCTTAAGTGTATTGTGACACGTAAGACACATATGTCTACTTGTTCGATTTTATACAAATTTAAGTACTTATTTGTGCACACCCAAAGTTGGAGTGTATAAATGTAAAATGAGGCTAAGTTAAAAGGCATATTTATGTATTATACCTTTTATATTACTCTTTTTTTTTAAAAAATCAAATTTAAAAGAAATAATATCGTTTAAATTCAATAATAATTTAATTTTAAATTTTAAAAATGCTATTTTGAGCTATCTATTAGAAAAAATGTCTTTATATCACATATCACAAGAATAAAATTTGTATATACCATTACACTTATGAAATAATACTAAATATTTTTTTAACCATTAATTTATAATCATAAAATTTTATTTTTTATATAATCAAAATAAAGTCAAATGAATTCAAACCATAACTACTTTAAGTAAATTTAAGATTTAATCGGGAAACCAAAAATAAGTACTCCAAGTGAGCACTTCCCTCAATGGAAGACAAGCCCGTTCCTCACGATTGTGCTATATGTATTTACCATTGTATCCATTCCCTCATTTGCAAATTGAAGGACCGAATAGTCATTTAGGAAGGGCCTCATGAATCTTCCACCCGTCACTAAGGCAGTCCCCACTCATCAAAATCCCTTTTTATTTTCCAACACTCTCTCGTCTATATCTTCTACTCTTTCTATATCCTCTCTAATCCTACGCACTCCTCAACTAACCTTACACACCAGACAAACATTAAAAGACTCAAATTTACACATCGGTATTCGCTATCGTGCGCCATTTCTTCTCCGGCAACGGCAACTCGTTGGAAATGGGCGGTGCAGGCGGAAACGGAAACGGCGGAGGGGGAGGACCGCAGCCGTCGGGTGCGGCTGAGGCGCTGTACTCAGCGGCGAGGATTTCGGTCTGGTGGGATATAGAAAACTGTCAAGTACCTAGAGGATCTGATCCTCATGCGATCGCTCAGAATATAAGTTCTGCGCTTGTGAATATGAATTACTGTGGACCAGTTTCCATTTCCGCTTACGGTGATACTACTAAAATCTCTTCTTCTGTTCAGCAGGCGCTTAATAGTACTGGAATCGGCCTTAATCACGTCCCTGCAGGTATAATTTTTTGTTGACTGATGTGTAAGTTACCTTTTATTCTGTTTGCATCTTTGTTTGGGTGTGCAATTCGGATGAAATGACTTGTTTTTTAGTTGATTTGATGTCTGGTTGAGTCGATCTATGTTTAAAAAGTGGATTTTTGTGTGACTGGACAGGATCGGTTAGATCTCATTGAATTTTGCCTTTGTGGTTGTCTTGTTGGTGCTGATATATAAGTCAACGGAGTGTTTTTGATGGTCTAACCCGCATGGCTGACTCTTGGAATCTATGCAAGTGCCAATCTGATTTTTCTGTGGCCAAGTTCGCAGTCAGATACAAAATTGCATCTTTCCAGTGAAAATAGCCATGTTCTCCAATTTACAAACAAAAGAAAGGATTTTTACTTGGAAAAAAAGTAATTATTGTGTTTATTTGTTTTAATTTTCCTGTCAAACCGACTATCAGTGATAGAGATTGGGTGCTTAGAATCTGCTTAGCACAGATTGAAAACTTTTATGAGTTGCTGATCTTTTGTTTCGAAATTATACAGCTCAGTTTCTCTAGATCATGAAGAAACCAAATTAGTGGTCCGAGATAGATCCAGGATTTTAAGTTATTGGGTGCGAGTACTACTGCACAGTCCATACTTTTTTATTGAACTGTCCGTTTCATTATCTTCGAAGGCAGGAAAGAAGACTCTTGAGGGAGAAGTAAAAGAGCTCACTCATCTTGGCGGGAACTTGTATGCAGCACTTGTTAAGACTGTTCGAAAAAACAAAATGTAGTGCTTGAGATTTCAACTTGGAACGTTAAAGGTGAATTTTGAGACGTAGCTCCCACCTTTTTTTTTAGGGGTGGAAGCAGTATCAAACCAAAATACCCCAAATACCCAACAAGCAGTAACTCCCTTAATCACTAAGACAACCTCTAATCTTATTTTTATTTTTAGGAGGTTCAAAATCTCTCTATATATATGATTTTTTTTTTCAAAATGCCTTAACCCGAGGGGGGTTCGTGAACCCCCTCGCCACCCTCTAGATCACGTGTCTACTTAATAATTAAATAGATTTGATTTTTTTTCTAACCAATATATTCTTACCATAGTTAAAGGATAGTCTTTTCATTTACCATTTCCAGCTTCTGAACCTCAAAAGTCTGGTGGAATACCACCAGTAACCTCTCTTTTTGTTTCTTAATTTTATTAGACCTAAAAGCTTCTAGAAAGAATTACACACAGAGAACTTCTACACCAAGTCAAATTAACTTGAAGCTAGTAACTTCCACCGAGAGGGGGGAGATTATCATAAATATTTGAGACTGGTAGAATAATATGCTGGATTTGCTTTCGTGGCCGGCCTATCAGGGAAAAAAAGTTGAAGGATCCTCAAAATTGTCAATGGCAAGTTGGCAATTCAGAAGCAGTGGCGGAGCTAGGGGTAGAGAGGGTTTTCATCCGAACTCAATGAACCCCTTTTACCTTGTCGGAGGAAATCAAGCCGCATCCGTTTTGTCATCTCAGTTTCTTTTTGTGCAAAGAGGTTGAAACGATTCCTCCCTTCTAGCCTGCCTCCGCCACTGCTCAGAAGAAAGACTTTGTGCATCCATCACTTGAATTTTCTTCCAAATCAGAATAAAAAATTAAAACACGTTCCGTTAGCTGTGGTGGGAAGGCTCTAATTTTTGCTGAGCTACATTGGTTCTCTGTGAAAGATTTGGAAGAGAGAGAAAATTAACTTTTCGTTGTCAGACAGAGAGAGTGAGGATGTGAGAAGAATTTTGATCATGATTAAGATGATTCAGTTAAAAGAAAATCTCAAACAACAACATATCCAGTGTAATCCCACCAAGTGGGGTCTGGAAAAGAAAATCTCGTTCATTGAATTGCAAATTGGACACGTGCAAAGTCTTAAGATTGAACCAGAGGAAATGCAGGGATTTTCGGAGAGAAACTGAGTCCTTTATAGTTTAATCCTGGAGTAGCTTCTGAGTAGGTGGATCCAGCTATGAGATTGATTATCTTAGGACTTGAACTAAATTTAGCATTAATTGAAAATACAACTTTTTAATGAGATAATAATCGGCAACTCTGGCCCTTGGCCCTTGTTCTCCTGATTCTTCTCCTATTAGCCTCGAACCCTTGACCCCTTGACGCAGTGTGCAGAGAGGACTCCCTAACCTCTACAAACAAGCAAGGCCTGTTTTTATTATTTTATGATTGAGTCACTATGAGCTCATATTTGGCATGTTTACTCTCTCCTGTCTTTCTTAACATAGACACGCATAGAGCGTGTGCACATGCGCACACACACGACGTTGTTGTTAATAGTAGAGAGAGAACTGTTGTGTGTTCTATCAGTTGTGTTGATTTTGGCACTTTTCTTGCTTGAGTGCTATAATTGGTGCCTGAAAACTTCTGAACTAGTTTCCACAAAATTAGCAAATGGACAGAGTGTAAACTGGTTATTATTTTTTCCTGAAATTTTCCTTGAGAGTTATTTTTGTGAGCTGGAAAGGAGTGTTTGTTTTCCACTCTTAAAACTTATTCGATTCATTGCTCTTTGCTTAAAGTTAAGCATTGAATTTTCAGTGTTCTTTAGGTGTTAAATCTTTATCGTCTGACTGGTGGCATACGCTGATTTACAACTTTGGACAAAAGTGAGAATTTTGGAGCTGATATGTGGTCTCTTAATGTTAAGTAGATTCTTATCTTAATCTCATATTATAATTTGGTTGATCCTTTTTCAGTGCCAGCTGACTAAAGTATTAAAAACTAACCTCTATTGATGGTTGTTGAAATTTTGTGAAAAAATCTAACTGAGTCTTAAGCTAGCCTTTGAAGGTAGTTTATAGAAGTGAAAATCAGTGTATTCAAGATACTTATTTTTAACATTTATGGTAGTGTGATTAAATCTGTTTAGAACTGCTTGGACTTCATCATGACTAATTTTGACTAAATGTGTATAGGTGTCAAAGATGCAAGTGATAAGAAGATTCTCGTTGACATGCTATTCTGGGCGGTTGACAATCCTGCACCGGCTAATTATTTGTTGATTTCGGGAGATCGTGATTTTTCGAACGCTCTTCATCAATTGCGCATGCGCAGATATAATATTCTCCTAGCACAACCTCAAAAAGCATCTGTTCCCCTTGTTGCTGCTGCGAAGACTGTATGGCTCTGGACAAGCCTTTCATCCGGAGGACCACCTCTCACAAATAGTGAATCAAGTCAACTTGTAAATAGCAGCTACGGTTCTTTACCCACTTTGGATGCATTATCTACGTCATCTAGTGACTCCAGTATGATAAACCAGCTCGACACATTCCATGAAATTCCACAAATGAAGTTTAACAATTTGGGAAGGGGTACAGATATTAAGCAGAAGAGCAAACCAGTTCGTAGAAGTGTGAATCAACCCAGTATATCACGAACTTCATCTGGCACACAAGAAAATCATAGTGCTGCAAACTTTCATCAACCAGTATATGGATATCCTAAGCAGTTCAATGATTCAGTGGAGTTTCCTGGAGCTCATAATTCAAGAACTTCTTTCAGTGGGCCTGTACCTGCCTCAAGCGGTGTTTCTGGTAATCCCGAGCCTTCCTGGACGAATGGAAACAACTCACAGAATAATTATCAAAACAATTATCCTCCAGTAAGGCCAAACAACCTCCCAGTATCACCAGTAATTCCACCTGGTAATTTCTTACCACATAATTCACATGGGCATCATTCACATTCAATGCCTCCTAAGTCTGATGCACCAGGCCTCACCTCAGGTCCTCAAATACCTATGCCTGATATGGGTAAGCTAAAAATCAGTGAAAGCTCCAATAATGGTCATAATCGTCCTTTTTCTCAACCGTGGAATGAATCAAGACAACCACCTAACATTGAGAATTCTTATACAAATACAAATGGGCCTCATAAGGGACACAATTCGCAGAAGAAAACACCATTTTACGTTGAAAAAGAGGTAAACAGGTATCCACATCCTAGCCCTGAGATTCCACCACCGTCATCTATAACAAATAGCAGTAATGGACCTCTCAATGGTGTGTGGGGAGCTCCAGGATGCCCAAAACCTTCTGATTATGTTCAAGGCCTTATTGGAGTCGTTTTACTTGCATTGAACACCCTTAAAAGTGAGAAGATTATGCCTACTGAAGCAAACATCGCTGATTGCATCAAATATGGTGATCCAAAACACCGCAATACTGATGTTAAGAAGGCTCTCGCGAGTGCAGTTGAACAACAGCTGGTAGTAACACGGAATTTAGGTGCTTTGCAATTATATGTTGGTAAAAATGAGAACCTATGGAGGTGTGTGAATCCCATTGGTGGTAATATGAAACAATATCCCAAAGAAGCATGGGATGACCTCCAGAAATTTCTATCATCTTCTGCTGGACGAGCCGCCATAAGTGCTACTCAGTGCAGGTATGGGTTCTCATTTAGTTTGATCCTTCGTGGATTTTGGTGGATGTTTGGGGAAGTTTCTAAAGTAAATAATTTAGGTGAAGGACTTCCAATTTAAAATTCAATTTAACATTGTATCGAATAAAAAGCATTTAGCTCAGGATAAAGCCAAACAGATTTTTATCTTTGTTAGGTCATCTAAAAATGCTTCCTCGTGTGGTTTTATTTTACCTTTTCAAAAAACGAACAAGCAAAATGCAGAAGATGATTACTCATGTGTATCTTGGCTGATATAATCTAATTTTGAACTTGTTTATTTACTTGATCCTTCACTAGGTTTGAAGCAGCTACAGTTATTAAGAAGATGTGCTTAAAGGAGCTTGCTTTAGGTGAAATACTTCAGATCTTGCACATGGTTATTAACATGAAGAAATGGCTTGTACAACCTCAATCCGGATGGCAACCAATTAAGATTACTCTCGCAGAGATCGTCCCCGATTCAGGGGTGGTAGCTGCGACATAAGATCTGCAAGATCTGGTTATGGACGGGGAGAGATGGCTTATAGGTATTTCTTATCAGTTCCTTCATGCGCTTATCGACTGAACTGGTAATAGATCAATCTAGCCCGTTTCGCCTCTTAAAGGGTCGCAATAGGTTAAGTTACTGTATTTATGGTTAATTAGATTGTTCTGGAGTAGATATAATTATAGTTTGGCTGTTTTATCTTTTTCCCGGGAAATCACAAAGCACTGTGATGGGAGCTTATGTTAGATAAGAAAAACCTTCTGAGGCGTTGGAGTTTAGCTGGGATTCTAGAATATCTTAAGCGAGAGATTACATGGGTGGTGGGTGCTTCGTATTTTGGGCTATTTCTTCATAGCCCGGTTATTGATTATTGATTAAAGGGATCAACAATTGTGGTAAGTTGCGGACTGTGATTTTGGACCTCTTTGAGTAACGTATGTGAGAATATCCTAGTTGCTTTTGTATCAAGCATATAGATTTTGAATCTAGGCATCTCAGAGCAGGTATCATGTATAAAATTCATTGAAAACGGATATGCTTGTTTGGTTCATATTAATGACAAAAGTACTGGAGTTAAAGTCTCTGAAGCTGTTGGAGGCTTGGAGCTGATTTATTGTTAGAGTAGTTTTCAAAGGTGTATCGGTGCAGTATGAAGATATTCAGATCTTGCTGGCTGGGCAGAGAATTGAATGCCCAAGACCCTCATGTTTCAACAAACAGGACTAAGCGAACAAAAAATATGTGGCAGATTATAATATTATGCATAAATCAGAGTTCTTGTGAAAACTGATAAATCAATCCTTTCAACCCTATCACATTTCACTTGGAATTATGGAAGAAGTTAGAGACAAATGACTACATCCTTGTTAACTTCGATACAGTTGTCATTGAAGGTATGGTAATCTAGTGATGGATTATTCTCGTTATTATCAGGTTGACTGCATACAAAGAGAATTGTATGCTATCGTCTCACTGAATGCTTTAGGTCTCATTTCCCCTGCTGTTTTAAACTATTGTAGATATATGTTGTAATAGCTGGAACTTGGAAGGAGTTCATTTTCAGCATTTACTTTTAAAATAAAACTTCCTATGGTTTTTCTCTATTATGTTGCAGTGACTTTTTTCTTTTCTTTTCTGTCTAAATACTTAGTCATATCAAGAATCATTAGGAGTATAATTTTGCTTCATATCAAGAATCATTAGGAGTATAGTTTTGCTCCATCGTTCGATGTAATGGTGGTCGATTCACTTGTAGGGGAACAATTGTCTGTCGGAAAAGAGTTGATTTCCTTGGACTATCCTCTGTTTTTGTTTATGATGCAAATATGGTCTGGGACAGGTACACTACAATTTAAGATCTCTTGATTGGTTCTTGTCCAAATCAGAAGCAAAAAGTAAGGTCCCTCTGGCGACATGGGTCTTCATTCTTTTGTGCTGTTCCCTTGTTTATCGTTTTTTCTAAATGCGTCGAACAGGGTGGGACGGTGTTAACTGGGAAGATTAGTTGTCAGTGTGTAAGAATTGCTAGAACTCTGGACCACTAACGAAGCTATTGCAAATTCATATAGGCCAGTGAAAATATAACTGTGACGAAACTCCTCTGCTTAAGAATAGTTGAGCAGCGATATATTTAGTTTCAGGTGGGGAGGTCGAATATGAATGGTAATATGGGATCCATGGCTTACTTCAAAAACTGTCTATGTCAAAAGTAACCAAGATTTGAAGTCGGTGTTTGTCATTTTTGCTTGTGGTATTCTTATCTCATGTGTATACTGATTAAAATGGTTACAACTTGAAAAGCAGGGGACTGATATACTCAGATATACATATTATGTTTGTCATATTAAACCGTGTCCCTTTTTCCTATGTCCGTTGAAATGTTGTACTCAAGTCGAGTTTCTCCCGGAAATTGTCTTTTTACCTCCACGAAGTAAGGGTATAGTCTCTGTACACTCTACTCTACCCTCCGTGTATAAATGGGTAGAGTAAAAGGAAGAAGACTGACCAAATAGGTATCCAAAGTACCATCACCATCAAGCATTTGGCAATGCGTAGTGACGACTCAGGAAAATAATTTCATCCATTGCTGTCATATCGTATATCTGAAATTCCTTGTATACTTTGAACGAAAAGGTGAAAAAAATAATCTTCATCATTAACAATATTTAAAGTGTCCAATCAAATTAAATCACATCATTTGAATTTGCCTTAACCTTTTGATGAGCATTGTAACAGACGAGGTAAAATGTCGATTGGGCGAACCAAGCTTGTAATGCCAAAGACCAAGAAATAAACCTTTTTGAGTGATAATTTTTGATGTTTTTTTTTTTAAAATATCATACACACAAAAGGTAGTCATTCCAATGTTTTTGGATCGTAAATACTACTACAAAATCTTTTATAATTTCAACCGAAAAAAACAATATTAAAAACAACGGCAAGACAATATTTATTCAATTTTTGAGAACAACAATAAAGCGTCTCACATAATTGAATCAAGTAGTTAAGTTAACAAAAGATTAAAAATTTGGTAGAAGCGTTGCAACGTTAATATTAAAGTATTTTACAGTAGGAAGGCTAGTGCTTGATTAATTAATTAAGAATATAAAGAACATCGTTACCAATAAAAAAGAAAGAAGAATATAAAGAACATTAAGAAAATGAAAATTCATATTTCATGTTGAAGCTCAATTCATCTTTTGCACGCACTTGGTTATTATTCCCTCTATTCTATATTATCTGAATTTCTAAGATTTTTTTCATTGTTCAAAATAGTTGAATTATTCAAATTTCTAGAAAAATGTTTGAAATTTTTTCCAAGTTTACCTTTTGCTTTAATGAAGTTTTGTTTTTTTAGGAGTTAATGTTTACACTACTTACGTAAAGTATTTATGATTTTACATTTAATTATTTTTATGAAGCTGAAATTTCCAATGAAAAACTACTTGTATTACTCTACTTCATAAAATTCATTTTTTTAACTCATCCATCTCCATATCTACTCTTTTAAACAAATTGAAAAGTGAAGCCAGAGAGTAAAAATTTCATGAATTTTGGTGTTGAAGACTCGGTTGAAATAGTTCATGACACTATCGATGATGAAAACTCGATTGAAATAGTTCAAGATACGATTGTCAAAGACTCGATTGAAAAAGTTCAAGACACTATCATTGAAGCTCAGTTGAGATAGTTCGTGACTTTGATGAAGACTCATTTGAAATAGTTCAAGACACCAGCATTGCAGATGAGATTAGAATTATGTTAAAAATTTATCTTCTTGAATTCTATTAGAATAATTACTTTACATTTTTTTGTTACTGAATGAATAGAAGTCTGTAACTTGCAAATTTTGACTCCATTTTCTATGTTAGTGTTATTAAATTAGCATTCCGAAACACTTGTAAAATTACCATATGCCATAATACTATTTTCTTTGTTCATACAATCATAAAAAATTCAACACTAAATAATTGAGAGTTTCTTGTACTAATTCAGAATCACATTTAAGTAGCATCGGAAGTTGATCTTTCCTTGCTAGCATAGCTTTACTAAGATGTTGAATCTTGTAATTATGTGAACCTTTTGCTCGCATGATCTCAATCATACATGATTGCAGCGTTAGAAAAATATAATTAGACTTCTTTGTTGAAAAATCTTCATATGATTTTGTGACTGCTTTGACAAGATCGTCAATACCTTTAGGACTCTCCTTGTGTTGTAGAGATTGAATGGCTCTGAAATACCCAAGATCTAATACATTTAAATACGGAGAATTAGGTGGTTGACACATCAAGCAAATATCGGATCCATCTTGTGTGGCTGCTCGGCAAAATTCTTCATTATTAGGTTGAACATGTGTTCTTGCATTATCTTGTTGTATGAATATTGGAGAATTTGAATCTTCTCTCGACCATTTCGCCTTAATAGTAGAAAGGACTTTCTCGATCAAGTATGATCGTGAAAGTTCTTTGGTTATTGAAGTTATTGGTTTTGTCTCCATAATGCCTGCAACTCTTTTTACACTAGCTCTTCTAGCTCGTTGTTGTTTCACAAACGGGAACACCCCAATTTTTTCTGAGAATGTTTCTACTCCATGTACATCAAATCTAAGACAAGCTACGGCAACTAAAAACATAACTTTCTTGATGAAAATTTTGCTCTTAGTAGTACGTATTGGATCTTCTACATCCGACAATAAATAATATATCTCAGATTTTTTGGTCATATAAAACCACTTCATGTGGTCATGGAAGTGAAAACTGGATCATGTGGTATTCTACCACCATCAAGCATAGACATGCAAAATTGCAATCGACTTATTCTGTTTTCATCTTTCAAATAAGGCTTTATGGCATTAGAATATTTCGTATATCTCCCGATTTTAAACGCCTAAACAAAGTGGTACAACTCATATTCATGGCACAAACTAGTGATTGAAGAGTCGTTCGCTTCCGTAAAGGAATTTAGCGAAAGAGATTGTCATCCATATCAATTCTCTTACGACCACAATTCTTCACTTTTCTAATATATATACTGCTAGGAGCGCCTTCACCATAGTTTGATTGTATCCAAATGCGCTGAATTGTTTGGATAGAAGTTGAAAAATGTGATGCCACCATCTTCGTCACTCCTCTTTTAAGTTTTCCATCAACACTTTTTTGTAGCAACATTTCATATATTGCAGTACGTGTAAAATTGCTCAACATTTTAACACTTCCTAATGGCTGGGACAGCTCTTCAATTGCATCTACTTAAACCAAATGAAAAAAAAAGTTAAGCTATTAATCAAAAAGAAAAAAGACAAACAAAGTGAAAACAATCAAGTCCACTTTTCAAGGAATGATCACATTACTAGAAGTAAACTATTTTAGCATATTGAAAATAGATAGCAGTGATAAAAATTATTTACCACCATTTAGATTTGACTCTTCCTGTGATTCTTGCAATCCGACATTAAGTTGTGTATTCATATTTAAGTCAGGAATAGTATGTTCATCATCGTTGTTATTTGTTGATATATTAAGGTCAGGAAGTTCATTAAGATCACATTCAAATGGAATATTTAGATCAAGTTGTAATGTAGCCATGTTTAATTCCACATTAAGGAAATTAAATCTTTTTTATAGGATAAATATTGGAGGGAAATTGATATTTAAAATTTTGGCTCCATGTTAATTTTTGTTAAACTTTTTAAGTAGATTTTTTTTGATTGAATTTGCAAGGCATTGTTTTGAAATTTTCTTTTTAAAAATTTGGCTCCAAGTACAACTTTTTCACTAGAAAAGTAAGAGTCAAATTTGATTTTTGCTTTAAATTCAGAAGCTTGATGCTTACATTGGGAATCAAATGGACTTCTTAACTTCTATTAATAGTAGTAGTAATTATTATTGGTAAAATACAAACCTTTTTGATTAATGATTTAGGAATAAACAAAAGGGTAATATAGAAAAATATTGTTCAAATTTTAATATGTGTGCATTAGTTTAGAAATTCAGATAGTATGGATTAGAGGGAGTATTGTCCAAGTGAATTGTCTCTCACGTATATAAGTCGACCATGAACATTTGGCAACTATGAGGGACCTAATTCTTAACTTCCTAAAACTAATGGCCTTAAAGAGCAAATACCTCTTTTGTGTACTCTTTTTTTTTTTTTTGACCCTTCTCTAGTTGTCTTTCGTTTGCTCTGTTTTTCATTCAGGTTTCAACGTTCACCTTTCTGGTTCCCCATGATTCTGTTCAATGGTGATAAAGCTCTCAACTTTAAAGCTTCCCAAGAAAATTCCCAGATGGGTTTGTTCAAAACCCTCTTTTTCTTCACTTTCTGATGCTTGTAGAGTTCAAATCAACCCAGAAGCCAATCAATCCTCTACCAGTTCTTCTGACTTTGAAACCAAGATTCGATTTTTAAAGAATAAGATTCACCCAGAAACACTAGTCGGCGTTCTTGATTCCACAGCTGATTTGGATTCTTCATTGAAGTTATTCAAATGGGCTTCCCTTCAAAAAAGGTTTCATCATTCTGCTGATACTTATTTTCAAATTATCTTGAAGCTAGGTATGGCTGGGAAAGTAGAAGATATTGAAGGGTTTTGTAATGAGATGGTTAAGGCTAAATGCCCAAATTATGAACAGGTTCTTTTGGCTTTGCTAGATATATTTGTTAGAAATAGTAGGCTTAGTGAGGCTTTATGTGTTCTTTCTTGTATAAATTTGTGTAGCTTAAATCCCTCTATATCTGTATTTAATCAATTATTGGGCGCACTTGTCAAGGAAAAGAAAGAATTTAAGGATGTATTGTTCGTATATAAAGAGATTGTGAAAGCTGGAATTGGTCCCAATATCGATACACTTAATTATCTGATAGAGGCTTTATTTGCTGCTGATCGTGCTGATGCTTCATTGGACCAATACAAACGACTTCATAAGAAAGGTTGTAGTCCTAATGGAAGGACGTTTCAGATTATTATTGGTGAACTTGTTACAAGGGGTAGAGTGGATGAGGCACTTGTAATTTTAGATGATATGTTTAGAATAAGGTGTGAACCGGATTATTCTAGCTTTTACGCTCATATAATTCCTTTATTTTGTGATATGAATAAATTAGATGTAGTAAGGAGGTTGTTTTCTGTGATGAGAGCATCTAAAGTTCTTCCGGATTCACCAACTTATGGGGCAATGATTAAGTGTTTGTGTTGGAATCTTTTCGTGGATGATGCTGTAAAACTTGTAGATGAGATGGTGCATAGTGATGTTAGGCCAGATGATGATGTGTTCATGAGTATAATAGATGGGTTATGTGAATTGAATATGTTGAGTGAAGCTAAGGAGTTTTTGAATGAAAAAGAAGTTGCAAGTTTATTGCCTTACAATGCGCTTCTTGAAGCTATTCTAAATGATGGCACTTTTAATATGGCAGGAGATCTGTTTAATGAAATGCTTGAGAGAAACATCACGGATCATCGTTCTTGGAATATCATGATTCAATACTTGTGTGATCATAGAAGGCTGAAAGATGCCTTGAAGTATCTTGCTAGAATGATTGTTTCCTCCATTAGCCTTGATTCATCTACATATTCTGCTCTCATCATTGGCAACTGCAAATTAGGTGAATGTGAGGACGCTTTGGCATTATTTCATCAACTCAGGGCCAAATCTGGGTTAATAGATTTTGTATCATATGCGCAACTTATTGAGTGTCTTTGCCAGAAGGAAAAGATTCAGGAAGCTGCTGAAGTATTTTGCTTCATGTCAACAAAGAGATGTGCTCTTCAATCGACATCATTTGACAAGCTTATGGAGGGACTTTGTACTAGTAGGTACACTGTTAGAGCAATCAAATTGCTACCAATTGCATATTATTGTGGTACATTGTCTTCTCCTGCTGCTTACAACAGCATAATGCAAGGGCTATTCAGTTTAGGAAGAGCGAGTGATCTCCTTATAGTGCTCTCGAGAATGGTCGTGGGTGGTTGTATGCTGGATGGGGAAACATATTGCATACTTATTCGGAGCATGATTTCACTTGGACTTATAGAGAAGTCGGCTCTATTCTTGAATTTGATGCTTAATCAAGGTCTATCACCGAATTCGGGAACACTTTCTAAACTTCTGGAGTATCTGGTAGAAAACACTCAGGTGCACACGATATTTTCTTCAATAGATAAGCTTGTCTCAGAGTTTGAAATTGTTGATTCAGCCATGTACAATATGCTGATAAATGGCCTCTTGAAAGAGGGATACAAAAACAAGGCCTCTTTCTTATTGGATTTAATGTTGGAGAAGGGCTGGGTTCCTGATGCTAGTACTCATGCTTTATTAGTGGGTTCCAGTGTGGAAGATGTAACAGATACTGAAAAGCGTTCACATGACAAATTTATCACACAGGATAATGTTGGCAATATACTTGCTGAAGGCCTCGGGAAATTTGATGGACATGACTACAGATTATAATACTATAATTGGGAACTTGTTCCGGCAATCAATTTGGCAGATGGGTGCATAACAATATATATATGTGGTCTAAAGAAAATTATGATGTCTAAGGGCTTATCTTGTGGTCTTTGCTCATCATCTCTATTCTCCAAATCATCCATTAGATACCTGCTTCAATTTTGAAGGACTCCTCAATTTTTCAAAGCATGCATAGAAGTAAGTTTTCTGTTATTTTATTTCTTGCATTTCTTGTAAACCTTACACATACTTTGATGTGTTAATAACTCTATAAAGTTAATCATTTAGTTTTATTTTAATTGTTAGTCATCTGTGTAATCTAAAGATGACATTACCTTCTTGAAGGGGTTATACTGTTTATCATACTTTAGGAAGTTATGTCTTCTGATAGTTAAACTATAAAAGGGAAGCTTTTATGATAGTTCGGAGTTTATCCGATGATACTCATTTTTCAATTCCCAACATGTGCATTACATTGCTACATTATCCTTTACAAAAGAGATGTTTGAGAATGTTAAATGACAAATTGATCTTTCACATGCAAAGAAGAGAAAAACTGACTACAGTTAGAACAGTAGGCTCCCTTTAATTTACTCTACACTTTTGTGCGATGAAAGCACCACCTAAAATGTACAATTAAAAATTTAATCTGTCCTACTTTTAAGAAATTTAATGCTGCTTTTAAGCCTCTCAACAATTAAATTATCTAAATATGATTTATCCCTTCACTTCTGTAACTTGATATATTATTCAAAGCCAATGTTTTTCTTATTATATTACGCTCAAGTAGGAGGGTGGAAAAAGATGCCTGCCACATGTTGGACTTCTATTGATATGATGCAAATCTCATGAAGTCTTGCTCTAACTAATAGCTGAAGATCAACATCCATTATGCAGTGACAATTAAAGCTGGCGTAACATCCAGTGTTTAGCATTCCATCAACAGTGATTAATTGTAATATACCGTTCTTTCTCTTTTGGCTAGATCAATTGTAGCATCTGCTCTTATCAGTTCATTACTAGTGATGGTGAATAGATTTTTTTAGTAATGGTGGTGGTTGTCCGAGCGAGGTTACACTCTCATCAATAATACACCAGCACAGGTATACAGGTGTTAGATAACTCTATGTAGCTGAAAATCGAAGCAGCACATCATTTTTCAGTTCCTCCTACATAGCACAGGTATACAGGTATACAGGTATACAGGTGTCACATGCTCCATTTAGGGAAGCTCAATTCATGTGCTGCTCAGTGCATTTTTCTGTTGGAAGGAACAAGATATCCCCAGCTCTTAACATTCTCTCAATATATGCTGCTCCCTGCTCAGGGAAGTTCTAGCTCAGTTTGAAGGCATAAGAAGGAAGATCAGACCACTGCTTAGCTAGTCACTCAATCTGTGACCGAAATATAGTTAATGTACCCATTTCAATTTTGAGTTGTAATTTTTTTTTATAAGCAGTCCTGCATAGTGAGTTCCGCGGTTACTAGCTTTCTCGTTTTAGCTATTTCACAAACCACATCATGTATATAGGGAGAGTTCACACCTTCTGTGCTGTGTACTCAAAACACAAATAAGTGAAAAATACTGAGCCTTTTCTGAGGGTTCAAAGAGTAGATGATCAATCCGAATTGTTGCTCATTTTGTGACAGTTTAATGTAAATTTGTTGTTTTCCGGGTCAAAATGTGAAAATTGTTCATGTTTTTTTAGTTTTGAGTAATTTGAAGTGTTTCATAATACGTTTATAAGTTTTAATTTGTCTGTTGAAACAAACAAATTACTGCTCCTCGTCTTATTTCCTTTGTTGTTTGTTAAAAATGGCTTCTTTCTTAATTTGAAAATACATTAAACTTAAATTTTATTTTACTACTCCGTAATTAAAAAGTTTCTATAATTACATGAATATTATAGCATATTTAAAATTACTAAAAACCATACATCTCAGAAATGTTATAGCACGTTTAATAATATAAATTTCAATTTTATTTTTTAAATTTCATGTTCAATCAAATAAAGTCATGTGAAAAATGAAATCGTGGGAATAATATTGATGATAAATAAATTGGCCATTAAAACAATGGGTCAACTAAGCATTATCTCAATCTATTTATGTAGAAATTTCAATACTCTATAGTAATATGTTTTATTCGAACTCATTTTGTTCTAATATATGAATAATAATTTTATCTTTTAAGAAGATTTTCTAAATCTATACTTAACTACTTATCTCTACTTGAATAAACACTTTTTAAAAAGTTCTGAGTCATATTTAACTTTGCATACTTTCGAACTGAAATATAGACAGTATTTCGTCATATTTAATCATGCACACCAAACGAGTAATTGGGGACTGAAAAGACTAATATACCCCTTTAAAACGGCGTCGTTTTGGGTGGAGATCGTTTCTCCCCCTCCTCGTCTTGATCAACAATCCCCAACATAGAAAACCCTAATTCGAAATCAGTGAGAATCCTCTCATTCTCCAGAAAACTAAATTTACGGGAATCATCAGAATCTCTCTCAGTATATACATGAAGTTGCTCTTCAGTTTTCTCCTTTTCATGTTCCAATTTCAAAAATGACGAAACAAAACTTCTCCACCAATCCCCCCGTCTCTCCTCTCCCCGTCCCTACCACCTGCGGCAACTGCAACGTCGAGGAACGGTGGCTTCTCCACAACGTCCGCCACAGAGGATTATACCGTCGACTTTGCACCAACTGTGTCCTCAGACTCCACATTCAATCGTTTTGCCCTACTTGCTTGCTCGTTTATAACCCTACCCCTACACCTTCCGCTTCCTCAAACGGTCTCGTTTCTTGTGTTAAATGCTATTCATTTTCCCACAACTCATGTGTTGGTGTCAATCCTCCTCACCCTTACCTTTGCCCCCTTTGTGTTAACCCTAATACCCCTCTTTTTTCACTTAAGAAGGGAAAAGAGGTTGGGTTGGGTAATGAGGAGTCTAGGGTTGTTGATATGAAGGCGGCTAAGGTTTTATTAGCGGCCGCGAAGATCGCTGCAGGGACTGTGAATAAAGCGGCTTCGGCTGCTAGAGTTGAGGCGGAGAGGAGGGCGAAGGAGGCGGCTTTTACTAGGAAAAGAGCTAGAGAGGCTTTAGAACATGTTGCTTATCTTACGGCTAGGGATAAGCTGAAGAAGAAGGATGTATTGCAGTTGCCTTCTAATGGCCCGGGATCGGGTTATGGCAATGTGATCAACAGAGGTAGTAATCAATGCCTTAGTATGGTGGTTGCACCTGTGCCATTGGAGGAGGAGAATGTCATGAATGCGGATAGGTTGGATGGGTCTTCTGAGGTTTTAGTGGCTTTGAATGCTGTGGACTTGAAAGGGCAGAATCCGATCCTGGGGTTGCCAGGTGATAATAATGGATTTTCAATGGATGTGGAGATGAACGGCGCAGCAATGGTGACCCCTTCATCTGCTATTAGAGGAGAATTAGTGCAGAAACATAGCAGTGATACTGGAGTTGAGCACGATAAGTCTGTGGAATTGGAGTGTGAGAATGGCCAAAGGGAGATGATAAACCATGGAATGGTGGCTGAAAAGGATCCGGATCAGCATATGGTGAATTCCAGTGCTAGGAAAGCGAATGGTAGTCTCCCTCAGCTATAATTGTAGCAGGAAAAATGGTAAGATCAAGGTGGGGTTGAAAAGATGTTGATTTGTGTAATCAAGTTATGGTTAACTTGTGGCATAAATGCCTTTTTCACATGTTACTTGGCTCGCTAAGGCTAGTGTCTGGGCATTCAATCTATTAGAATGTGAAGACTAAGACATGGTTGGTGTGGGTTCTTTTTGTTAGACTAAGGATATTAATCCGTACAGTATTTCTTCAGTATTTTCTTGTGTAGTGATGATCTTTGTTCTTTTATCTAATGAAAGGTCACTTCCATGCGTTAGTGCTTCCCTAATTCCCTAATTCCCTAATTCCATTGATCAACTTGTTGTGCTATTGAGCTTGCTATTAGTGTGTACTTGAATTGCAGCAAAGTTGCAAAGCATAAGATAAACCTCATCCTCCTTTTCTGAAAGGATATTTCCTTTGTTGTAGAAATTTGGTTGAATTCGATTTTAACATCTGAATGTGGAAGGAAAGGATGCATTGCCTGTTCTTTTGTATCTTTTTAGCATTCTTTTGAGCTGTTTCCTGGATGAGTATTGGAGTGAATAATAATCTGAGCTAGGAACTACTGAGCAGAACACTGAGTGTGTGCGTTCAAGATGAATTTTAGCCTTATGAAAACTTGTATTCTTGTTTAATTCGTATAAATTACTTTTTGCCTGTGCCAATTCGAAGAATCTGTATCTCAAAAGCTCAAAGAAGGATTGCGGAAAGAAGATATATAGCTGAAAGAGTGGGCATCATTCTCTGCAGGATGGTTATGCGTTTCCATGTACTTGTGACGTTACCTTGGAACTAAATTGAGATTTTCTTATTCAGCTCAGATTGTTACTGGTGATTTGGCCATGCTCTTTTATTTTATTCTAACAGAATATGGCCAAGTAAGATGGTTCTCTCTGTTTATCGTATTTATCCAAAAGAGATTTTAGAATTTTGGTGGGGCATAGAATTGCTCTGGATTTGAATCCTTGGAGTCTTTCCTTTTTAAGCTTCTCCTGAAGGAGGAGAGCACCGTGAATCTTAGAAGTTTCAGAGAGATAATATATAGGAGGTTCCAGTTTCCATTTTGGCTGAATTTCCCCTTTTTAAAGTATTGGCGTGTGTATGCATTCAATTGGCGGTATGACTACTGTTAGATTCATGTTATAGGAGGTTTCAGTTTCCATTTCAGTTCTAATGTGCTCTTATTCCCAAGCTTTTGTAATATGCATTAGTGGTTGTTTTGAATCTTATCCTTGAGTTTCCTCTATTGCACCTTTTCATTCATATCTGGAGCTATGCTTCATATATCAAGCATTTAATTGATGATACTGTATCCTTCTCTAAATCTCATTTCTTGTATGACGTTTCTATAAGAGCATTGACACCCAATCCTTCCGTCTCCTAGTTTTAACAGTGGAGTCCTGGTCAGCATGACACCTTATATTCTCATCGGGTACATGCATCCTTCATCAATTTATGTATCAACTAACTCTACCGGGTTGCCCTCCCCATCAATGCTTAGGCATTAGGGACGATATTACCTTTGTTTTACTGCTGCTGGTATCCGATCCCTGGTTTCTCATGGTATTCATCTCAATTTCACTGATCGCTAGTTCATATCCTTGGGCACCCTTTTAGTTGATGACAAGGATTGTTCCATAGAATTTTGCATATTCATGCTCCTATTCTCTTTCTCCCTATCATTTTCCTGCCATCTAGGTCATGCAGTTATACTGGGAGAGCTTCACTTTGTAGCAGATTGCTTCAATATGTGAACGATTAAGCCCAACTTTTGAATGGATGGTATAAAAATTCATTTTCCACTCACCATATATTACACTCATACTTCATTCCACTTCACCGCATATACATTTTACAAGCTTTTGTTGCCTTAGTCACTCTCTCTCTAATTTATAGCTGCAAATTGAAATCATGGTTAAGTCATCAAGTTCTATTAAGGTTCTGACATTCCTTTCTCTTTCCATTTATTTGTCATTGATGATCACTAGTGGAAAATCAAGTTCATTCTCATATGGCAATGGATGGAGTCTTGGCCATCCTATACAAAGGTTTTTTCAATTATAACCCTGCCAATTAATTCTATTTCCTATTCCAACCCTTATGGGCTATGGCAGCTATAGTTCTCCATATTTTCCTTTTTATTACTATACCCCATTTCCACCATTCTATCCTGGATATGCTCCTTATTATCCTCAACCCCAAACTGATACTCTATGCCCCATGACCAGGCCCAATAATAAGATTCAAAGCCTTAAAATTAGTAAACTAGTCAAAATCCTCAATTTATTTAGTGAAATGGACTATAGTTTAAAAAAAATATCAATAATAGCTATGTTATAGTTCTATAGCAAATTAATAGTATCTCAATTTAGTTCCTCATTTTTTTCAACTTGTTATGCATACGTTTTTAGAGAAATAAAAAAAAAAATTGTAAAATGACCCACTCTCTTAATGGTCGCGTTTCTTTCTCCTATTTCCTATCCTCTCTCTTAATTTTTCTTTCAATTTCTACTTATCTCTCTTCCTTCTTCTCTATTTTTTTCTTCAAAATTTCCGAAATCTCTCCCCAATAGAATCTCATTGATTTAGGTAACAAAATATTCATCATATATCATGATAGATTTTTATTGACTTGTATTATCTTTAATTTTTCATTATTTGCATCCTACTAAATCTCTTTTTATATTTAGTATTTTCATAATAATATTTTGTATTCATTACTATTATCATTATATCTGTAGATTTTAGAATTATTGTATCCTTTAACAAACAGTATTCCTTCCAATATATAGGCTTATTATAGTTGTATTCATATTAGTATGTATTCAATCTAGATGTATGCCACTTATATTTGGAATTTTATCTACAATATTAGAATGTATTCAATCCCAATGTATGTCATTTAATTAGTTATAGTAATTTGATGTCTTTTAAATCTGTATCTTTGTTAATAGTAATTGTATCCTTTAATTATATTTATAGTTTAACCGAAAATGATATTCTTTATCTATCATTTATTTTGTATTTATCATTTAGTATTGTATATTTTTCATACAAATTGTATTTCATTGAATTTTTGTATCCTTTCTGAATATTTATAAGCAAGTAGATCTGTATTTCATTATACATGATTTGTATTTCATTACATTTTTGTATCATTTCTGAATATTTATAGACAAGTAGATCTGTATTCCATTCTATCTGATTTGTATTTCATTGCATTTTTTGTATCATTTTTGAATATTTATAGGCTAGTAGATCTGTATTCTATTCAACCTGTTTTGTATTTCATTTCATTTTTGTATATTTTCTGAACTATGGTCCAATTTTTTATCATCAAACCACCTTTTTGTTTTATATATCATTTCTCAAGTTATATTCATTTTCTATAAGCATGGTTGTTATGTTTTCAGGATCGATCTCCATTTTGTAGCCACAAATTTTAACAAACGAATTGCATTTACACAAGAGTTGAAGATCTTTAATGGAAGATGAGGAAGAAGATTGAAACTCTTTAATGGAGGAAGTGAGAAAACTGATAATTGAATTCGCCTATTTGAATCTCCTAATAAATAACGTAATTAACATTTACCATATTTGAAAGATATTTTTCCATATTTTTCTCCAATCTTTTTTCAATTACTTGTATTCTTTTCAGTAAAAAACAAAAAAAAAATACAAAAAGTGTATTGCCATTTTCAATAAATATTAAAATGTAGCTAGAGAGTCCTATTAAATACTAAAATATTGTTGTTTTGAAAATTTCCTCTAAATATATTGAGTGTATTGAGGGGATATTTTTTTAAAATAAAATTACATAGTATAAAAAACATATGCTATGTATTTACTATACATAGATATAGTTAAAAATAATTATAATGCGCAGTTACACTATTAATATAATAGTTATTTTCAATTTAAAAGTGTATCTTTATTTCTACGCTTAATTCTAGGCATTTATTAGTTATCTCTCTTTCCTCTTTCTGTCTCCAAATTAGCGTATAACCCCCAAATTAGAGGCATTTCCTCCTCTTTTCTTCCGCGGACGATTTTTTGAATTCTGTTCAAATTCAAAAATGCCATGCTTCCTTCCCCTTGCTCCGACAGTTTTAGGAAACTCCAGATGGAAGGAATGTTAAAGCATTATTGGAAAAGGGAGTCTCTATTGAGCTAAACAATGTTGTGGAATATCAAAGGTAGAGAGGATAGAGAAGGATGAGGCAACCACATGAGATGTGCAATTTTACTAATTATCCATTCCATGCACAGCTCATCCCTGGTTCTGCTCTCCCGACAATCTCTCTTTTTCTCCCTTTTTATTTATCCCTCTATGACACTACAATGTCCAAGAACTCGAAAAAAGATAATTGCCAAAATAATGAAATGATCTAGTCAATACTTTAACTTTTGATAAGGCTAGTCAATATGGAACATTATATTCCATTAGCTCTGCATTAGACCACGTAGGAGGACAAATTCTGTACAAGCAGTCTCGGTATAGTATCACAATTCGGCTGATTTTAATTTACTTCCTGTCAGAGATTGATACTTACCTTGCATTTTTTTTTAATTATTATTTGACAATTCATTTCCTTGTGGTTAAATTGCAACTGTTGAAGCCTATTCTTTCATTCCATTTTCGGAATTGTCTAGCTAAAAGAAAGTAGGTTCATAAAAAGAAGTAATAGAATTCAAATGTCAATGACGATACAGAAAATGGAGGAGGTAACTTCACTGCACGATAACAACATGTATCGCCAGCAATTCGTACCCTAGCTAGCTACAGAGATACCAACAAGGCATCCATCAAATGTAGATCAATACTCATTTGAGGGGCTGGGACGCAAGTGCTCCTAGATGTATGTACATAACAATTGCTGATTTAAATTTCAATAGAGTCCACCAACAAGGCAATAATATGAGGTTTTAGTACTTTCTCCGGATGAGTGTATCCATCTTGATTGTGCTTATACGTGACATCAATAATTCGAGCAAGATTGAAAATACGAGTGAGAATCTTTGTAGAGACTGGAGTTGGTCGAAGGTTTTCTTCATTTACATCCTTCCATGCCGTCTCAGCCATTTCTTGAAATTTTTCCATGGCCTCTTCCGTGGATACACCATAATCTCTCATGTAACACTCAATTCCAGTTGCAATCTGACCTCGACCCTTCTCAACCTCATAGGTGGCAATGTCATCAATGACTCAACATAAGGTCACATTGGCTTCAAGAATTTTAGGATTCTTGGCCAACCATTCAAAATCTTCCTAGTTAGCAGAGTTCATGCCCAAGTAGGATGTAGTCGTAAGCAAGTAATAAGTGCTAGTAGCTAATGCATTGCTAAGGTACTCAGAAACAGGTGGCATGTATCCTTCAATGAACCATTTTGCTTCCACAAAGTAGTTTCTCACGAGTTCTTTCATCTGTCAACAACAAGCCAAGACATTCAACCATCAATACATATTCGAAGAATAAATTTCATTTAAAGCAAAAACAAGGAGAAAAATCTACGCAATAGATTGATAAGTTGATTTATATTGAATTAACTTGGTATAAGTCAGGATTCATACTCTTTCTTTCGCATAGTGAACAACATCAGATCTACCATCCTTTGATAACTCTGCTTCGTAATCGTTGTAGAGATCTAAAAGTGCTTTGTAACTGATTTTCATGTAATCAGGGAGCCGATCAATTTGGCTAATATCCCACCTAATAAATGGAAAAAGAAATGAATTCGATAAGTTTATTAGTGTAACAAAACATGCATCATAGGAAGAAGGAGAAACGTCTAGTGTTTGACCTCTAGGCTTTCCCCACCTTTATGCAATCATCTAATTAAATCATAAATTGTTCGAGAAGTAGTTCATACCTCTGTATGGCATCTGTGTAGACCTCAAGTTCTTTTACAATGCCATAAGCATCGAATGTGTCATTTACTATCGAAATCATAGCTATAGTCTTAGCAAGCATGACACGAGCCTGAGAATACTGAGGTTCAGCGTACACTCCCACCGTCCAAAAGTAACAATCAACTGCTCTGTCCCTAGCATATGAAAGTGTTGTCACAAAATCCAAATCTTTCCACCACCTATAAGGTAAGTAACAACATATAGAGTCACTATCAACAAATAATAGTAATATTTTTCATGTAAATTACATTAGCGTACCTAGATACTTCGCATAATTCTTGTTTGTGCAACATCGGAAGTAAATTGAAATCCAGTTTTGCAAATCGAAGCAAGACATCATTCTTAAATTCCTCCTCTTCGTAGATAGAGATGAAGTAGCGTGTCTCGACTCTTGGAATACTCTTATGGAGAGATTGCTCAAGGGCATGCGTCACTTGTTTACTCAGAGGTGACTTCTGCAAGAAAAGTCAAAAAAGGGGTAAAAGGAAAAGGAAGACACCTGCCTTCGCGTGCTGCCTTTCTTTACTCGTTTTTATCACACGAAAACGCGTATCTCCTTATTTTACGCGTTTCTTATTCTACTATAAATAGAGGGCCTCTTGCCCTCATTTAGATCATCCCAAAAATTCAGAAAAAGAGTGTACGAATACAAAAAAAGTTATACACCAAGATAAATATTGTATTCTTGAGTGTCCTCTTTCGTAGTTGTTCCTTTTACAAGAGAGAAGTATTAATTGTTGTTTTCTCCTTGTATTTGAGAGCAGTGTACTCCTATATTATCATAGTAAAATCCTTCTACCCCGTGGTTTTTCCCCTCTATCTGTTTTAGGGGTTTCCACGTAAAATTCTCGTGTCCAATTTATTTTCACTATTTATTATCATATCAAACTTTAGTTGTGGTGCTTCCTCCCCAAACAACTTCAAATGTGGAGCTGCAGATTCAAGATGAGCAGTGGAAAATGAAATTACTTCTTCTAAGATGTCTTCTCCATGAGTCCTTACGTGTGAAGCTTCATATAAGTTTAAAATACCCTCGATGTCATTGCAAAGAGATTCCTTGAATTTTCCATCTGCATCTTGGAATCTGCCAAAAAGTTCTGGTTTAAGTTGAAAACATAAATTAGTCTTCATACATGCAATTAGGGGAAAACACAATTAAGAAGCAAATTAATGAAGTAGGGCAATTGATAGATATATTACTAGGAGATACATTTTAGCCATGTTGCCTTAGCAGTCGAAATTGAAGGGATGAATGTATAAATCATGTTCCTCAAAGTTAGGATCAATGTTAAAAATTTGTTCCAACATGTCGTCTATTTGTTTCTCAAAATGATAGGCAATTCCAAGGCGTTCAACAATATCAATCAGATTCAACTTTTCAGCCAATGTTTTTCCTGCAGAAGCTGACATTAACATACTCCTTGTTTGTTCCTTTAATGTTTCAATCTCTTCAACATACTTTTCAACATAGGTTTGGGCACGTGAAGAGGAGAGACACAGATGCCCCAGTGCGGAGGTGTGAGAGGTTGGCCATGGATGGTTTCAGAAGAGGTAGGGGTAGGCCGAAGAAATATTGGGGAGAGGTGATTAGACAGGACATGACGCAGTTACAACTTACCGAGGACATGACCTTAGATAGGAGGGTGTGGAGGACCCACATTAGGGTAGAAGACTAGTTCATAGTCTCGCTATTCTTCCTTTTTAGTAGGCGTATTAGCGCACTATAATTTCTTGTGGTCTGATTTCTGTTATTATCTATTACTTTCTGTATTTTGATTGCTCAATTTTATCTGAGTTACCTTCGTTATTTACTTTGTCATATTGCTTTGAACTTCTTATCCTTATCTGACTTCTTTTTATGATTTTACTAAGCCGAGGGTCTTTCGGAAACAGCCGTCCTACCTTGGTAGGAGTCAGGTCTACGTACACTTTACCCTCCCCAGACCCCACGTTGTGGGATTTCACTGGGTTATTATTGTTGTTGTATATGCCTTGGTAAAAAAATAATTCATTTCTTTGATGACCACTCAAAATCTTCATCGTAACAGATTTCATGCCAAGCAAGATATTGTTATGAGCATGTAATATTTACTAGTAACAAAATCATTTTGTAGATACTGACAAGTAGGTGCTACTTTCATAAACTATTTTTGACTCTGCATAACAAACATGGTGCTACTTGAAAGAGTGTACTGGAAATTAATTCTAAAGTATTCGAAGACTCGAATATAATCGATAAAAAAGGTCACAAGAGCCTTCCCAACAACATAGAGCATGGTAGCCTCTATATATGACTATGAAAACAACCATCTTTTTCGAATTCTTGGTAAAAATATATCCTTAATTATGATTATTGCATCCATCATGTTGAGATGTAAAGAAGATGGTTAAAGAAGTTAAAAGAATTAGTTAGAAGCAGGGGCAATATGGTTATTTCCAGCCGTTTTAGTTAGAACTAACTAACTACAAATTATTTAGTCAGTTAACACACTAACTAGCTATATATATATATAGTTATAATTGTACAATGAACTGATTAGGGCATTTTTGAGCCCAATATTGAATATGTTGCCTCTCTCTCTTCCATCTTCATCTTTTTTTTCTTCTTCGTCTACTCTGGTTGTGTCCTGTATGTGAAAGAAACAAGTCTCAAACAAGCTCATGGGATCAGAGCTTCCATCACAGTGATCACTGTAAAGATTGCACATATTAGAGTCAAAGACTCGAGATTAGAGTCAAAGATTCATCCAATTTTTCTAGCTCATTTTTGCAGATCTAAGATTCATAGAAGCTAAAACTGCGATCAACACTGACTTTTGCAACAAAAATTTCAAAAGGTTGAAGAAATGGCAGGTGAAGCCATAGATCTAGTTCAAAATCTCAATCAAACTCATGTCAATGTTCAACGAGTTGGTATACCTATTTCTGCAAGCTCTACAAGTAACAATGGACAAGGTAATGACAATAACCATCCCCTATTTCTTATCTCTACAGATGTGAGTGGTATTAGCATCATATCATTTCAGCTGCAGGGTGTTAAAAACTGCTTTCGACCCGAAAAGCTCCATAGAGTTGTCGTATGCTTATGGAATCGATCGATCAAATTGGCTCTGTTAGGAAGAAACAAGTTAGGGCTTGTAGATGGAACATGCAGGAAAGAAATATATAGTGAGGAACTATGGGGCCAATGGGAAAGGGTAAATGCGATTGTGCTGTCGTGGCTAATGAACTCGGTATCTAAGAGTTTGCTTAGTGGAATTGCGTTTGCCTCAAGTGCTTCGAGTGTGTGGACTGAGAGTTGATGGATCAAGAACTTACAACTTACACAAAGAAATAACCACTTTACAACAAGGAACAACTTCTGTATTAGCATATTATACTAAGCTGAAAGCATTGTGGGATGAGTTTGAAGTGTTAGTACCCTCACCTGGTTGCAATTGTGAAAAATCCAGAGGATTTGTAGCTCACATGAATAGACAAAAGTTGTATCAATTTCTAATGGGATTGAATAACTCATACCATCAAGCTAGGAGTCAGATTCTCATGATAGATCCTCTACCAACTATCAATCAAGCATATGCTATGATAGTAGGAGACGAGAGCCAAAAATCTATTGTTACAGGCAACAACAATTTAGGACTACATTCATCCATTCCAGATTCAGTTGCTATGTACTCTAGATTTGGAAGCAGTTTAGGTAGTAGTAATAGATTCAAGAAGAATACATTCTTAATCTGTGACTTTTGTAAGTGTAGAGGCTATACCAAAGAGTCCTGCTACAAGGTTTTTGGGTATCCACCAGATTTCAAGTCCAAAAAGAAGGTACAAAGTGCAAACACTGCCTATACTGATACTACTGGCCTTACTAGTCAACCTCAGCAGTCAGTTCAGGCTAATTTCTCTTATGGTTTGAACACAAATGTGACTGGTGAATCAGTGTGGGGCAAAAATATCACAACACAACACACTGCAAACAAACTACTAGCTGAAGGTTCATCTTCGAACAAGACTGTAAGTCAAGCTGAGAAAGATGTCAAGCAACTACTTCAGGGTTGTACATTCACAAAAGATCAGTATCAACAAATTCTCAAGATGATGAGTCAACAATAAGGTCAAAGAGCCACTGCACCTGACTGCAATAAGGTAAACAATGCAGGTAAAGCCTTATTTGTAACTGAAAATAGTGATGTATGGATTGTAAATACAGGTACAACAAGCCATAGGGTTTCCAAGTTGGAGATGCTACTAAAGGAGTCTGTACTAAAGCTTGACACTCCTAAGGATATGTGCTTACCAAATGGTGGTACAACTCAAGTAGCTCACATTGGTTCTTGTAGTCTATCATCTAGAAGTGTGATAACTAATGTATTCCATATATCAGAGTTCATGTCACGCCCCGGGAGGGTACCCTAGACGTGTCCGGCACTCAGAAACCATTACTGGCTCCCAAGAGAACCACTTGACCTGATCATACATCTGTTCATTCATTCAATCAACGAAATACTTAAAATAAATAGGTAATTAAGTGGGCAAATCCAATCAACAATCTAACTCGAAGAACTAAGGACATGGACCAACAAATCGAACTCCAATCTATGTTATTAAATTGTTTGACAAGAACAATTCAAGAAAATAAAATACTCAATCGATCTATCACTATCTAGTCTGTGAAGCCTCTATCACTATTATCTAATTGGGGCCATTGACAGGTTTATGACTACCTCAAATCAGAATAAAAAGACTAACTCGACGCAAGAATAACATAAGTGGTATCCTCCGAATATAGGGGAGGACTCACTATTAAGCTGAGTGTGAACACATCCTTAATGGTGTGCCTATTGATGATCTCTTAAACCTCTCTCTGCATCATGAAATGATGCACGTCCAAATGGATGTCAGTACGTGGAATGTACGAGTATGTAATATGGCAGAATGAAACATGTGTCAAGATGGAACAATATTGGTTCAAATATCTCAAGTCATAAAGATAAGAGAGACTCAATCAAGGTGTCATAAGTCTAAAGTAAGAATACAGTTTAGATAGAGACCAATCATATACAATCCAATCCAATCACATACAATCCAAGTCAATTTAATCACATACTATCCAATCCAATCCAATCATATACCATCCAATCCAATCCAATCATATATAATCTGATCTAATCCAATCATATACAATCCAATCCAATCATGTATAATCCAATTCAATCTAATCATTTACAATTCAATCATATACCATCCAATCCAATCAAATCACCTATCATCTAATCTAATCCAATCACATATCGTCTAATTCAATCCAATCATATACAATCAACTCAACAATCAAGTCAAAGGACTCAACTCAATAAATATGCAAATTAGAATTTAACAATGTTTTACCATTCGACTCAACAATCTACAATCACAATCAAATCAATCATATCATGCACAATTTACTCAATTTGAGAGTTTCTCTAACTGACAACCATCACCTATGAGCCAGTAATAGTACAACAAGCCGACGTTGTTGCCACGTCTGTTCATACTTTGCCAGGGTATGAACGAATCAACCAATCATGTATCCATCAATCAATCAAGTCCTATCATTTTAGGACAATGAAATGGGAAACATCTAATTTTAATGGTCCAATCCCTTCCTACATTGGCTACGTAGTTAATGGAATTCGAGTATGGACTATAATCTTATCCAATTCGATGCTCAAAACTCCTTCCAAGACTCAATATGCTTATATCTATCAAGTGAGTAATATACTTAAAATACTTATTTAGTCTCTTAGGACTTAGTTTCAAATCAACTCATTTAGTCTTATTGGACTCTCATTCACAATTAACTCATCTCAATCATCAAACTCTTCTTTTTTTTTGAATTTGAAACCATCTCAAATCAATGAATGCAGAAAATATTAGATGCATTTAAAATATAATTTCAACTCCTCAACTCAAACTTTAGACATTTTTATGTAAAAATGCTCAACTCATTTATACTCAAAATACTCATGTTCAAAAATGATAATTTAGAAACTTCTCAATCCCAACTCATGCTTAAACTCTTTTTAAATCAAAAATAAAAATAATCATTCTTTAAACTCAAAATAATGTATAAATAGTTTATGCAAAAATGTTCACAAATCATTTATTTAAACTCCTTCTCAAACAATCATTTATTCTCATATGACTCCAATCAAATCAAATCATGCAAATCACATATCATGTAGTCACATTAGACTCCAATCCATTTCACCTCAAATATCTTCATTCACATCATCATCAAACATCATCATTCATATCATCATTAAACATCATGCTCCAAAAATCCTTATTTAATTCTATGCTTAATTTATAGAGACAAAAGGACATTCTATCTCTACCATGGTTTCATTCCTTTTTATGCCATTCACATTCATAACTATCCCAATTCATTCTTTTCATTCCAATCAATACATATACACAAAAACCATCAATCTCAATCTCAAGACAATTATGACAAAAAAATGAAATCTCATCTTGGTTTCATGTGAATGAAAACATGAATTCATACTCCCAACAAAACTCAACTCAAGAACACCGTCAATACATATGAATTTATATACAAAATTTTATTGTAGTTAATATGTAACTACAGTTTGTGAAATAAATATGAAAGATAATTAATCAAGAATTTAAGTCATGAAAATCATCAATCAATTACTAGTATATAAAAATATTCTAGAGTTTAGAAAAATTTCAAGAAAATCTTCATAGAAGGTTCAAGCCTTTCACCATTTTCATCCAACACATCTATAGGGCATATGAAAGAACTCAATCCATATTTTAGGTTAGCCTTACATACCTGAAAATCGAAGGAAATCAAGACTTGAAGGAATGACTTAAAATCTAACTCCTCTTCTTCTTCTCTCCAAGTTTTTCATGCCTAAATGAGGAGAAAACCCTCCTTGGTGTGATGAAGAACTAAGTTTTTAATCCCAAAATGGCTAGGGTTATATTTGGGATGGGTGGAAAAAAGTCCAAAATGCCCTTTCTCAAGAAAAATCTGAAAAATGGGTCCAAAAACCTGCAAGCCTGATAGTGGCGCATCGCGCCAAGGACCAAACTACTGAGGCAAGTTTCGGGCGCTATAGTGGCGCCGGGCGCCACTGCAGCTCCAGGCCTGAATTTTTCTGCAGTAATAGTTTGTAGTAAAATGGTCATAACTTTTGACTCCGAACTCCAAAAATTGCAATCTTGGTGGCATTGGAAAGAAGACTTAAAGAAATTTAATTTTATAGGTTATGGACCACCCAATTATTTATATTCTAAGAGATATGGTCGTTTAAAATTGACCCTTATATAAACTCATCCTAAAACTTAGTCGATTGGAATTCTTTGGACTCAGCTTGGTGTTAGAGATCTCTTATGATCCTAAAACACATATAATACACTTTAAATATTTAAGAATTGATCCTAACTCATATATAAAATTACAAGTCATCGAGTTCGATCGTACACGCACAAGAAGAACGGTTCGATTTTTGGCGAAAAAAAATCTGGGGTGTTATAGTTCAAGTATAACTTAATGTCTTTGTTATATCTCGTATTTTATACGGTTGGATATTTTAAAGTAACCGTGGTAAAGTGAAGAGAGTGACCATCTTCCAAATTTTTTTATATACAAGTTGGTTATGAATATTATTTATTAACATTAGTAGTGTGGAAATATTGGAAAAGGCTAAGGGCCAAAAAAATAATAATTTGCAAAGTGGCCTATGGTAATATTGTGGAAGGCTAGGGATAAAACGAAAATTTCACAAAGTGTTCAAGAAAATTCATATAAGAGGTGTATGTGGTCCCCACTCTTTTATGGCCATGTGATGAGTATATATGAACCAAAGTGTACATGGCAAGGCAATTAAGCCATCTTTATTTGTTAAAGAAAGTTCTAGAAGAAAAAACAATGGAGAAGGGGTCATTTGTCTATATTCATAATTGAGGGACTTATTTTCAAATAATGGATAAGTGATGGAAGATATTTATATATATGTGTGTCTTATGACTCATTAGGGTCATTCTTATCCCAAGAGAATTCTAGAAAATTCAAGAGGAAGAAGAGAAGAGAAATTTGAAGCTAGAGAGAGAGAGCTCGGTTTTGGGGGAGAAAAAGAGGTAAGTCTCCGATTTCGCTTCGTACATTAATTATATAGGGTATACCAAGATGTTATGAAGGTATTGTTAATGTAAATTTATGGTTTGGAGCAGCCCAAAAACATTACCAAGCAGTCCCAAAGTTCTAGCCGCGCTAAGCAGAGCTTCCGAGGCAAGTTTTGGCGAGTTTCGGGAAAGGTAAGGTCTCTCCTTTCAAATTTGAGTTTATGATGTTGTTATGAGGTGTATTACATGTCCTAAATATGGATGGAAGTAGAGAAAATGTATAAGGATGCTTGATGTTAGAAACAACTAAATGGAAGTCGTAGTAGTTAAATGGAAGTCGCGTAGTGTGTTGTCGTTGTGGTGCTGCGGTTGAAGCTGGTTGGGTTGCATGTTGCAGGGATTTAAAGTGTTTTAAAAAGGGTGTGGTTGCTTCTGGTTTCAGCCACACTACCCCCCGTTTGGTATGGTTAAAGATTTTATGAAATAAAGGTTAAAAACTCTATTTTGGTATCAGAGTTTTATGCTAGTTGTTTGGAGCTTGTGTTGTGTAAAGTTGAGGTGATTTGATTATATATATATATACTGCTGGTTGTTGTTGTTGATATGATTGTGGACATGGTGTCCGAGTTGAGATCTCGGGGATGGTGTATTTATAGGGGAGATGCTGCCGAAATTTCGGTAGATTCAAAATTAATTTGTTTAAAGGATTAAGACAAGTATATGGTGGTGAATCTAATGACTATGTCAACTCTCTTGAATGTAGAAAAACAAGTTGGACGCATAAGCGTAGCTAGTAAGGCGCGACACAGGTATGTAAAGTTAACCGTTCCTTCTTTTGGCATGTCTTTGGCATAAGTATGTAAGGGTTACTCTTCTTTCTCTTGGCTTGAATTTGACCAATTGAGATATCAGGAAACAATATTCTGAATTTCTTCATTCGAAGTGAATTCTTACGTTCAAGCAGAGATCTCACCAGCGGTAGAGGCGGGGAAGATGTTTTGACATAAGTATATAGAGCTACTCTTTCTTTTGGAATGGTTTTTATGAAACAAGTATATGACATTTTATACAATTTCAAGGAAGTCCTATTCGTAGAGCCACTAGGATGGACAATTTTCTTGAGTTTCCAAAGGATATTTTCTCATGCTTAGATACGTGTATATGATTTCAAAAGTTTTATTTTGATATAATCCATGGTAATTTTTGAAAGGTACTTGACATGACTCTTATCTTGATTTTTGAATCATAGCTCATTCCAATTATTCTACGAGTCTTGAAAATTGGTCCTATGTGCATATGTATACGATTTGGCACCTTATAAGATTGTGACCTTATTCTATGTTCTCTTAATATTATCTTTCGTTGATAGTCTCATCCTATAATAATTGTTCCTTCAAGGTGAGACAAAGCGACCATGGTTAGTCTATAATACAATCGGAGGTTACCGACCTTCCGTCACTTCGATAAATACACGACTTTCGTTGGGCTCTCATGCATGCTGTCTATATGTATATGTATATGTATATGGGGGATATGGGGAGGTGTATATGTGGTGCTATAGTCGCATTCCCACCTGATCAGTTGGAGTAATTTTCATCCTGGACGCAGGATGCCCGGACGCAGGACATATGTGGGCGAGCCGATGTTGTTCGGTGATATGACTTTTATTTTCTATGTATATGAAAAAGAAATATTTTTAAAGATAAGACAAACATGCATGACATTCGGCTTAAAAGGCACTCATATGTACAGGTTAGTTCTCTACCCCATGATATGTTCTATATTTCTACCATGTTATTATTCATATTTATATTCCTTACTATGTTACTTTTCGTGACTTACATACTCAGTACAAAGCTCGTACTGACCCTCTTTTTCTTCGGGGGCTGCATTTCATGCCGCGCAGGTACACCCAGATGAATAGAAGCTATTATAGAAGATGTTCCAGCGGGGTTAGAAACTCCACTTGTTCCTGGAGTGCTGCCGAGTCAGATTATAAGCGTTATGATGTTTCATTCGAAGTTAGAGACTTTGCAGACAGAGTTGTGGGTATAAAGTGTCAGCTTTGTAAGCGGCGTCACCAGCCGATATATTATTATGTCGTATGTTACAAGTTGTATGGGTTTATGGATTTTTGGAAAGCAGAATTCGGAAAGCTTAGTTTTTTTTCATTTCTTATTTATGTAAAATTCTAAAGAGATTGAGAATGTAATATGAGTTAGCGGGTTCGCTCAGCTACAAGCATGGGGTCGGGTGCCCATCACACCCTATTAATATCGGGGTGTGACAGTCTTTCATCAAAATAACCAAGGAATTAGGTTGCTCAGTCTCCTTCTTCCCTGATTTCTGTATTTTCTAAGAGCTTTACACTAGGAAGGTGAAGGAAGTTGGTAGAAAAGAGGGAAACTTGTATCTGCTGTGGAGACAATTAACTCAAGGTAATGCAAGTAACACTAAGGAGTCTGCTTATACTGTTGATGCTGCTTATTCAACAGGCAAAGAGTTAGACATGGAGCTATGGCATCAAAGACTTGCACATGTATCTTCAACTGTACTTGCCAAGATGTTTACTATGAATAAAATTAGTATGTGTAAGGTGTTTAAGTGCTTAGTGTGTCCATTTGCAAAAAAAACCAGACCTGTTTTTCCTTCTAGCATCATCAAAAGCAATAGCTATTTTAACTTGATACATGTTGACCTTTGGGGACCTTATAATACAACTACCTTTGATGGCAATAAGTACTTTCTTACAATAATTGATAATTTTTCAAGAATGACTTGACTATTTTTACTTAAACAAAAATCAGATGTGTGTGTCTCTTAAATTGTTTCTACAGTATACTAAGAATCAGTTTGGCAAAGTGGTCAAAGTCCTAAGATATGATAATGATACTGAGTTTGTTAACTCAGTATATGATAGTATGTTCAAAGCACTGGGTATTATACATCAAATAGCTTGTCCTTACACTCCTCAACAAAATGGTGTGGTTGAGAGAAAACATAGACATCTGCTAGAAGTAACAAGAGCCCTAAGATTTCAAGCTAAAATACCTATCAGATTTTGGGGTCACTGTGTACTAACTGCTGCTTACCTCATTAATAGACTTCCCAGTAGTGTTCTTGAATTCCATACTCCTTATGAAAAACTTTATGGTAGAAAACCAGTATTATCTCATTTGAGGACAATTGGTTGTCTAGACCTAGCAAAGAACCTCACTGAACATGATAAACTCATGCCAGATCAAAGTCACTTGTTCACATGGGATACTTTGAAGTGCATAAAGGATATAATCTATTTGATCTGGACAATAACTCCTTCTTTGTCAGCAGAGATGTTACCTTTAGAAAAGACATATTTCCATTTGCCAAGGATAACATTTCTGCCAAACAACAACTATTTGTAGACAACCTGCAAGGAATAGGTGAGACAATTCAAAAACTGCATCAGCTGCATCAACTGGCTCCATTAATAGTCCCAGGTAATGCACCATCTATGATGTTAGAAGGGGATACATGTGTGGATCCAGGTGGTGGTGAGCAAGTCTGTGTGTAGCAACCTGATTGTAACACCCTAATTTTTTTCCCACTAAAATTCGGACCATTCTTCATGTACGTATAAGATCGAACTCGAAGGATTGAATTTGTATATATGATCTATGATTGATTCATAAGTATTTAAAATATTATATGTGATTTAGGGTCATAAGGAATCCCAAAAAAATCAAGTCCTATAAAGTTAACTTTTTCTATATTATTAGAATATATCAAAGTGGAAGTATTATATGAATATACTAATAGAAATATAACTTTTTTCTTAAATATAATTTAATTTCATGATGCTAATGGAATTCCATTGAGGCATCAACTCACAAAAATTGGATTCATGCTAACTAAAAGGTTAATCAAATATTGTCCCTGTCTTAAAGTCGGATGTTTTCCAAATTACTGTCCTGATATAATAGGACTTGATTGGTTATGAATTTATGATTTGTTGATTCGTTCGTACCCTGGCAAGGTATGAACGGATGTGGCAACAACATCGACTTGTTGTACTATCACTGGCTCATAAGTGATGGTTGTCGGATAAGAGAAACTCCCATATAGGTCTTGATAGTACTCTGAGTTGGATTGGGATGGATTGGGCTGGATTGTATGTGATTGGTCCTGTCTAAATTATATTATGTTTAGACTCAGAATATCTTGATTGAGTTGTACCTTCTTCTGAGTTAAGATTCTGAGTTGATTTGATCCCACCTTGATGTATGTTTCATTCGGCCATTTTACATACTCGTACATTCCACGTACTGACGCCATTTGGCCTACATCGTTTCATGATGCAGAGACAGGTACTAGAGATCATCAACAGGCGCATCGTTGAAGATCTATTCACTTCCAGCTAGTTGGTGAGTCCTCCTTGTTTTCGGAGGATACCGTAGTTATCTTTTCAGCTTTGAGTTAGTTTTCCTTTATTTTGATTTGTGGTAGCCATGAATTTGTCATTGGAACCTTTTATATTATTGATAGAGGCTTCATAGACTAGAGTGTGGATGATGCTGAATTGTTTCGTTGTGACTAGTTTTATTTTTCTAGTAGTTGAATGGAGATGTGGTTGGCCTTTGGCCTTATTATGAATAGTATTCTTATGATTTGAGTCTTCCGCTAATAGAGTGTAACTGAATGAAAGTGTGATTAGACTAAGTGGTTCGCTTGAAGGCCAGAAATGGTTTTCGAGTGTCGGCCACGTCTAGGGTATCCTCTCGGGGCGTGACAAACTTGGTATTAGAGCCCAGAGTTTAAGAGTCCTAGGGAGTCTATGAAGCCGTGTCTAGTAGAGTCCTGCTTATGGGTATGTTGTGCACCACACTTATAATCAAGAGGTTATAAGACATTAGGAATTGTTTCACTTCTTTCATACTCTGAACTTGTGCGATAGAGTTAAACTCTATAAGACTTTCTTTCTAATTCGTGCGTTTATGCGTTGCAGATAATGCCTCCTAAACTTACTACCAGCCAGAGGAATGCTGATAACACAGAGATTCCACAGTCAGAAATGCGCCTACCGAGGACTAGAGGCCGACCTGCAAGGTATGCTGAGGCACCTTAAGTGCCTACTACTCTGCCTGCACCAACTTCGGAGGTAGATTTTCGAGGAGCGATTGCTATGCTCACTCAATTAGTGGCTGCCCGCAATAGTAATTAGAGTTTGCCAACTCCTAGTTCTAGTTCTCAAGAGCCATCTGCTGCTACAAGGATTAGAGATTTTCTGAGAATGAATCCGCCGATATTCACAGGTTCCAAGGTTGATGAAGACCCCCAGAATTTCATTGATGAGATGTGGAAGATCTTGAAAGCGATGCATGCTACAGAGATCGAAGGGGTTGAGTTGGTGTCTTATCAGCTCAAGGATGTAGAAAACATCTGGTATAACCAGTGGGAACAAAGTAAAGGTGAGGATGCTGAGCCTGCTATTTGGGATGAGTTTGAGGGAGCCTTTCTTGATCACTTCTTTTCTAGAGAATTGAGGGAAGCAAAAGTAGAAGAATTTGTGAATTTGAAACAAGAGGGTATGACAGTTAAGGAGTATAGTCTAAGGTTCATCCAGCTGTCAAGATATGCTCCAAAGATGATCCCAAATATAAGGTGAAAGATGAAAAAATTTGTCTCCGGATTGGGAAGGCATGTGAAGAAAGAGTGCAAAGCAGCATTGCTGATCTCTTTCATGGATATTTCCAGATTAATGGTATATGCTTAGCAAGTAGAGGATGAGAAGAGGAAAGATAAGGAGGAGCATTTGAGCAAGAAGGCAAAATCAGCTGGACATGAGAGTGAACAGAGGTAGAGCAAGGGCAACATGTCCTTCTTTTAGAAGAGGTCTTTCAAATATGCTCCATCTGCGGTAAGTGTACTTGTGCCACATAACAGGTATGATCAACAGCGACAGAGTCACCAGAATTTTAGATCCCAGGGATCTCAATCCCAGGCTAGTGTGGGTCAAGGTTCGAAGGGAAATCCACCATTCGGCAAGTGCGGTAAACTCTATTTGGGAGAATGCAGAGAGGGAAAGGATGGTTGTTATAAATTTGGCCAAGTGGGCCATTTTCAGAGAGAGTGTCCGACATGGGGCAACAGAGCCCAATATTCTACCACTGTACCATCGGTTAGAGGTAATCAAAAGGGCACTATGTCAGGTACGAGTGGAGGTACAAATTGTCTGTATGCCATGGGTAGTCGCCAAGATCAGGAAAACTCCCCAAATGTTATAACGGGTATGATTCAAGTCTTTACTCTTGACTGTTATGTTTTGATGGATCCGGGTGCCACACTATCTTTTGTGTCTCCTTATGTGGCTAGTAAATTTGGTAAAATTTCTGAGTGTCTTCTAGAACTCTTCAGTGTAACTACTCCTGTTGGTGATTCTGTCTTAGCTGAGAGAGTCTATAGAGATTGTACCGTGTCAGTCTATCACAAGAATACCTTGGCAGACTTAGTTGAGTTGGACATGGTTGATTTTGATGTGATTCTTGGCATGGACTGGCTTTATGTCTGTTATGCCTTTATTGATTGTAGGACTCAGATTATTAAGTTCAAATTCCCGAATAAGGATGTCATAGAGTGGAAGGGTAATCCTATCATACCTAAGGGTGAATTCATTTCCTACCTTAGGGCTAGAAAGTTAATCTCAAAAAGGTATATTTATCATATCATACGAGTGAAAGATGACAGTGTTGAGTCTCCATCCTTTGAGTCAGTTCCGATTGTCAACGAGTTTCCTGAAGTCTTTCCTGAAGATCTACCCAAAGTCCCTCCTGATAGGGAGATCGACTTTGGGATTGATGTCCTTCCTAATACGCAACCTATCTCTATCCCTCCGTATAGAATGGATCCTGCTGAGTTGAAAGAGTTGAAAGAACAGTTGAAGGATTTGTTAGACAAAGGATTCATTAGGCCGAGTATCTCACCTTGGGGTACTCCTGTCCTATTTGTGCAAAATAAAGATGGATCTCTTAGAATGTGTATTAATTATAGGCAACTAAACAAGGTCACCATAAAGAACAAATACCCTCTTCCCAGAATAAATGATTTATTTGACCAACTTCAGGGTGCCACTTATTTTTCAAAGATAGACCTAAGGTCAGGTTACCACGAGTTGAAGGTGAAGGAGTGTGATGTCCCAAAGACAGCTTTTCGTACCCGTTACGGCCATTTTGAGTTTTTGGTTATGTCATTTGGGTTGACTAATACCCTTGCAGCCTTTATGGATCTCATGAATCGAGTATTTAAGCCGTATCTTGATATATTTGTGATTGTCTTCATTGATGATATTTTGGTTTACTTCAAGAATGAGGAGGAGCACGCCTATCATCTTAGAGTCATCTTGCAAGTTCTAAAAGACCAGGTATTGTATGCAAAGTTCTCCAAATGTGAATTTTGGCTTGCATCAGTGGCTTTCCTAGGCCACATTATATCGGGAGATGGTATTCAGGTTGATACTCAGAAGATTGAGGCAGTGAAAAATTGGCCCAGACCCACGTCCCCAACAGATATACGAAGCTTCTTGGGTTTGGCTGGCTATTATCGAAGGTTTGTAGAGGGATTTTCATCCATATCATCACCATTGACTAAACTGACCCAAAAGAAGGCCAAGTTTCAATGGTTCGATGCTTGCGAGGAGAGTTTCCAGAAACTGAAGACCATGCTGACTACTGCTCCTGTTTTGACCTTTCTTGATGGAACAGAGGATTTTGTAATCTACTGTGATGCATCAATAGTTGGTTTAGGATGTGTGTTGATACAGAGGGGAAATGTGATAGCCTATGCTTCAAGACAACTTAAGATTTATGAGAGAAATTACCCAACTCATGACCTTGAGCTGGCAGCTGTAGTATTTGCTCTTAAAATATGGCGCCACTACTTGTATGGAGTGCATGTTCATGTGTTCACTGATCATAAGAGTTTGCAATACATCTTCAGCCAGAAAGAACTCAACCTGAGGCAGAGAAGATGGCTAGAGTTGCTCAAGGATTATGACATGAGCATTCTCTACCACCCAGGTAAAGCTAACGTTGTTGCAGATGCTCTTAGTAGATTGTCTATGGGTAGCATTGCCCATATAGAGGAGGGAAAGAAAGAATTGGCTAAAGTGGTGCATAGATTAGCTAGATTGGGAGTTCAGCTTGAGGAAAATAATGAAGGTGGACTTAATGTTCAGAATGGGTCTGCATCCTCCCTTGTGGCAGACGTGAAACAGAAGCAATACTAAGATCCCATCCTCCTTTAGTTGAAAGAGGTTGTTCACAAACAAAAGGTGATGGTTTTCACCAAAGGGGGAGATGGTGTGTTGAGGTACCAAATAGATTGTGTGTCCCTAATGTTGATGATGTTCGAGAAAGGATTATGGTCGAAGTGCATAGTTCCAGATACTCCATTCATCTTGGTTCTACAAAGATGTATCATGACTTGAGGGAAGTCTATTGGTGGAGTGGAATGAAGAGAGATATCGTTGAATTTGTTTCCAAGTGCCCGAATTGCCAACAGGTTAAAGTTGAGCATCAAAGGCTATATGGGTTAGCTCAAAATATAGAGATTACGGCATGGAAGTGGGAGATGATAAATATGGACTTTATTACAGTTTTGCCGAGGTCCCGAAAACAACATGATTCAATTTGGGTAATTATGGATAGGATGACTAAATCAGCTCACTTCTTGGCAGTTAAGACTACTGACACCGCAGAAGATTATGAAAAATTGTATATTCATGAGATTGATAGATTGCATGGGGTTCCCTTGTCTATTATCTCAGACAGAGGAGCTCAATTCACTTCCCAATTTTGGAGATCTTTTCAGAAAGGACTAGGTTCAAAGGTGAATCTTAATACAACCTTTCATCCCTAGACAGATGGCCAAGCGGAGCGCACCATCCAAATATTAGAGGATATGTTGAGGGCATGTGTACTTGACTTCAAAGGAAATTGGGATGATCATTTACCTCTTATAGAGTTTGTATACAATAATAGTTACTATGCAAGTATTCAAAATTCTCCCTACGAAGCTTTGTATGAGAGGAGGTGTAGATCACCAATTGGGTGGTTTGAAGTTGGCGAAGTTGAGTTGATTGGGCCTGATTTTGTTCACCAAGCTATGGAGAAGGTGAAGGTTATTCAAGATAGGATAAAAACAGCCCAAAGCCGCCAGAAATCTTACACTGATGTGAGAAGAAGAGACTTAGAGTTTGAGGGAGATGATTGGGTGTACTTGAAAGTATCACCCATGAAGGGCGTCATGAGGTTTGGAAGGAAAGGAAAGCTTAGTCCTTGATACATTGGCCCTTACCAGATTGTGATGAGGATTGGGAGTGTCGCTTATGAGTTGGAGTTACCTTCTGAGCTAGCCGCCATTCATCCGGTATTTCACATATCAATGTTGAAGAAATGCTTAGGCGATACTTCGTTGGTAGTCCCTATAGATATTATTGGAGTTAAGGATAGCTTTTCCTATAAAGAAATTCCGGTCCAAATTCTTGATCGTCAGGTTCGCAAATTGAGGACCAAGGAGATTGCCTCAGTCAAAGTCTTGTGGAGAAATCAATTTATGGATGAAGCCACATGGGAAGATGAGGAAGATATGAAATCTAAATATCCGCATCTATTTGCGCCTATCAATGAGAATGTTGAAGGTAATGTCCAATTTCTTGATTTGAATTAGTATGTCCATTTTTGAGTTTGAATAGTAAATTATTTTGAGAATTTGATTGGTTGAATGATTGAGTTCTGATTTTTATTTGTACCTTGAATCCATCCTTGGTTTACTCATCATTCGAGGACGAATGATCCCAAGGGGGAGATAATGTAACACCCCAATTTTTTTTCCACTAAGATTCGGACCTTCTTCATGTACGTATAAGATCGAACTCGAAGGCTTCAATTTGTATATATGATCTATGATTGATTCATAAGTATTTAAAATATTATATGTGATTTAGGGTCATAAGGAATCCCAAAAAAATCAAGCCAAGTCCAAAGAATTCCTTTCGGCTAAGTTTTCGAATGAGTTAGTATAAGGGTCAACTTCAAACGACTATATCTACTAAAATATAACGAACTGGGTGTACTATAACCTATCAAATTAAAGGTTTTTGAGTCTTCTTTCCAACGCCACCAAGATTGTATTTTTATGAGTTCAGAGTCAAAAGTTATGCTTGATCGAACAGAGAAGACCTGCAATAAATTTTGGTCGATTTTCCAGATTTTGTAGGGATATTTTGGTAAAATTACCTAATATCTATATACATAACTGGACGCATTTTGGATCATAATTTCAGTCTTTTTCCTCTCCAAACAACCCAAATCTTTATCCCCTTCTCTCTCAAATTATCTCCAATAAAATCCTCTCAAACTCAAGGATTCAAGTTTCCCTTTGAAGACCTAACATCAAGGTTTCTTCAAAATCTACACTAAGGTATGTAAGGCTACTAAAAACATGAATTAAATTCACCATGTACCCTACATCTTCTTTGAGATTGAATTTTTATAAGAATTGAGTTTTCTTGATAGATTTATGTCCTAATGAGTTCATACATCTATTAACTTGATTTTGTTATGTTGATATTGATAAGTTGAGAAATTGACAAATGTTTCATGTTTGATATGAGTTGATTGATATGAGTTGTTATACATATTTTGTTATGTCTAAGAGTTGATTGATATGAGTTGTTAAACATATTTTTGTTATATTAGCAATAGATAATTAACTTGCAGTAACTTGGAATCCGTTGGTACGTTATAGTTTAATTCAATTACCAAATGATGGAACATAGAAAGAATACTAAAATATTGGTTAGGATGTTTTCATTAGTTTAACACATTCACAGATCCAAATTGCTAGAAATAAGATGGGGACAATATTTGATTAACATTTTAGTTAGCATGAATCCAATTTCTGTGAGTTGATGCCTCAATGGAATTCAATTAGCATCATGAAATTAAATTATATTTAAGAAAAAGTTATATTCCTATTAGTATATTCATATAATACTTCCACTTTGATATATTCTAATAATATAGAAAAAGCTAACTTTATCATTTATTTCCTAATTTCACGTGAAGTGTTTGGTTTGGTTTGGGACAACTTGGATAGTTATTAAATAATAATGTTTGGCAAAAGAACACTGTGAAAATATATTCTTTCTAGTCAAAGGTGATGACAGAAAGTAAAGTAAGCAATATTCTTGAGATTTCCTAAAAATAAAAATAAAAAAAGAGATATAGACTAGTCCATTGTCTTTTACATGCCTAAATATATATATATATAAGATTGGGGTTAATTGGATAATATGATTGGTCAAGAGGCTTGATTTGGGATAGAATTGATGAATTGACAGAGGTCCAAATGAGACTGGTCGATATGATTAGATTGAATTGATTGGATAGAGTTTTATGAGCATTGAGTCTTGAGAGGAGTATCGAGCACCGAATTAGACAAGAGTAAGTAATAACTCGAATCCAATAACTACGTCGCCAAACGTAGGAAGGAATTGGACCGTTAAAGTCGGATGTTTTCCAAATTACTGTCCTGATATAATAGGACTTGATTGGTTATGAATTTGTGATTTGTTGATTCGTTCGTACCCTGGCAAGGTATGAACGGATGTGGCAACAACATCGACTTGTTGTACTATCACTGGCTCATACGTGATGGTTGTCGGATAAGAGAAACTCCCATATAGGTCTTGATAGTACTCTGAGTTGGATTGGGATGGATTGGGCTGGATTGTATGTGATTGGTCCTGTCTAAATTATATTATGTTTAGACTCAGAATATCTTGATTGAGTTGTACCTTCTTCTGAGTTAAGATTCTGATTTGATTTGATCCCACCTTGATGTATGTTTCATTCGGCCATTTTACATACTCGTACATTCCACGTACTGACGCCATTTGGCCTGCATCGTTTCATGATGCAGAGACAGGTACTAAAGATCATCAACAGGCGCATCATTGAAGATCTATTCACTTCCAGCTAGTTGGTGAGTCCTCCTTGTTTTCGGAGGATACCGTAGTTATCTTTTCAGCTTTGAGTTAGTTTTCCTTTATTTTGATTTGTGGTAGCCATGAATTTGTCATTGGCACCTCTTATATTGTTGATAGAGGCTTCATAGACTAGAGTGTGGATGATGCTGAATTGTTTCGTTGTGACTAGTTTTATTTTTCTAGTTGTTGAATGGAGATATGGTTGGCCTTTGGCCTTATTATGAATAGTATTCGTATGATTTGATTCTTCTGCTAATAGAGTGTAACTGAATGAAAGTGTGATTAGACTAAGTGGTTTGTTTGAAGGCCAGAAATGGTTTTCGAGTGCCGGCCACGTCTAGGGTACCCTCTCGGGGCGTGACAAACTTGGTATACATACACAGTCACACACTGATGCAAGTGGCTCTGAGGTATCCCATACAGGAGGTTTAACTAGCACTAGAACATCTATAAGATCTAAACATCCTCCTACATGGCTGAAGGATTTTGTTTCCCTAATGTTCAATATCCCTTGTCCAACTATGTGAGCTATTCTCATCTCTCACCCTCTCATCAGTGCTTTATTGCTGCTACCTCATCTGTGATAGAACCTACCAACTATGCAAAAGTAGTCAAGGATCCAAGATGGGTTGAAGCTATGCAGGTAGAGATCCAGGCCTTAGAAAGCAACAATACTTGTGAAATCACCTCTTTACCTACAGGGAAGAAGCCTATTGGTTGCAGATGGATATACAAAGTCAAATACAAATCCACAGGTGAAATAGAGAGGTTCAAAGCAAGGTTAGTTGCAAAGGGATACAATCAATAAGAAGGAATTGATTACAAAGAAACCTTTTCTCCTATTGTGAAGATGGTGACTGTCAAAGCTATTCTCTCTATTGCAGCTTCCAAAAAATGGCATATTCATCAAATGGATGTCTTCAATGCCTTCCTACATGGAGATCTACAGGATGAAATCTATATGCAACTTCTTTAGGGATTTGTCAGTCAAGGGGAGAAGGTGTGTAGACTAACAAAGTCCCTCTATGGACTCAAGTAAGCTCCAAGGCAGTGGAACCACAAACTTACTTAAACTCTCATGTCTCTCAAGTTTAAACAAAGTCAATATGATTACTCCTTATTCATCAACAAGTCAGTAGAAGGTATTGTAATTATACTTGTATATGTAGATGATATGTTAATAACTGGAAGCAGCCTAAAGCTGATAGAAGAAACAAATGAGGCTCTACAAAGGGCCTTCAAGATGAAAGGCTTAGGGGAGCTCAAATACTTCCTGGGGATTGAATTTACAAGATCCACAGAAGGGATACTTATGCATCAGAGGAAGTATATAATTGAGCTTATAATAGAGGTAGGGATGACTGCAACCAAGCCAACATGAACACCTATAGATGCCAACATCAAGCTCATATCAAGGCAATATGATGACCATGTGAACAAGAAGCAAGAAGAGTCACATAATCCTTTGATAGACCAAGAAATATATCAAAAACTCATAGGTAAGCTATTGTATCTCAATATAACAAGGTTAGATATAGCCTTCAGTACTCAAATATTAAGCCAGTTCCTAAATCAGCCAAATAAATCCTACATGGATGCAACACTAAGAGTAGTCAGATACTTGAAAAGGCAACCTGGACAAGGTATACAACTGTCCAGTCAATCAGACAACCAAGTCATTGCATTCTGTAATGCAGACTGGGCAGCTTGTGCACTTACCAAAAAATCAGTCACAGGCTATGTCACGCCCCGAGAGGGTATCCTAGACGCGACCGGCACTCAGGAACCATTTCTGGCTCCCAAGCAAACCACATATCCTGATCACACATCCGTTCATTCATTCAATCAGCGAAAGACTTAAAATAAAGAGGATATTTGTGGACAAATCCTAAATCAACAATCTAACTCAAGATGGAAAGGCCATGAGCCAACAAATCAAACTTCAATTTTTGTCATTGAAATAGTTTGACAAGAATAATTTCAAGGAAATAAAATATTCAATCGACCCATCACTATCTAGTCTATGAAGCCTCTATCACTACTATCTAATTAGTGCCAATGACATGTTCATGGCTACCTCAAAAATCAAAATGAAAAGGGCTAACTTGATGCAAGAATGATATAAGCGGTGTCCTCCGGATGAAGGGGAGAACTCACCAATACTCTTAGTGTGGATAGATCCTCAATGGTGCTCCTATTGATGATCTCTTAAACCTGTCACTGTATCATGAAACGATGCAGGTCTAAATAGACGTCAGTACATGGAATGTACGAGTATGTAATATGGCAGAATAAAACATACCTCAAGGAAGAATAACGTTAGTTCGAATATCTCACTTCAGAAAAATAAGAGAGACTCAATCAAAGTATCATAAGTCCAAAGTAAGAATACATTTTAGACAACGAACAATCACACACCATACAATCCGATCCATTCCAATCATATACGATAATTTCAAATCCAATCATATACGATTTTATTCAATCCAATCACATATCACCTAATCCAATCCATCACACACCATCTAATCCGATCCAATTATACACAATCCAATAACCTATCATCTAATCCAATCCGATCATATACCATCAACTCGACAATCAACTCAAAGGACTCAACTCAATAAATATACAAATTAAATTATGCAATGTTTTACAATTCAACTCAATAATCTACAATCACAATCAAACCAATCATATCATGCACAATCCACTCAATTTGGGAGTTTCTCTAACCGAGAATAATCCCACCACCTATATATAGGTGATGTATAATGAGTCACGCCATTGCTCCGTCCGTTCATACTTGCCAGGGTATGAACGACTCAAACCAATCATGGATCCGTCAATCAATCAAGTCCTATCATTTCAGGAATATGAAATAGGGAAACATCCGACATGATACAATCCCTTCCTACGTTGGCGACGTAGTTTATGGGATTCGAGTATGGACTATACTCTTATCCAATTCGGTGCTCAATACTCCTCCCAAGACTCAATACGCACATAGCTATTAAGTGAGTAAAATATTCAAAATACTCATTTAGTCTCTTAGGACTTAATTTCAAATCAACTCATTTAGTCTCATTGGACTCTTTTCAAAACTCAATCATCTGGTCTCATTGGACCTTCTTTCAAATCAACTCATCTCAATCATCAAACTCTTCTCTTCAAATTTGATACCATTTTAACTCAATGGATGTAGAAAAATATTAGATGCATTTAGAACATAATTTCAACTTCTCAACTCAAACTCAAAATAAACATTTTTATAAAAGAAATACTTAACTCGTTTATACTCAAAATACTCATGTTCAAAAATAATTAAAAGACTTTTCAAACTCAACTCATGCTTAAACTATTTTTTTTAAATCATAGATGAAAACAATCATTCCTTAAACTAAAAAATAGTGTATAAATAGTTTATGCAAAATGTTCACAAATCATTTATTTTCAAAATGCTCATGAGAGACCAATCAAATCAATTTATGCAAATCACATATCGCATAATCACATTAGACTCCAATCTACTTCATCACACAACATCCTCATCAACATAACCTCTTCATTCACATCATCGTCAAACATCATCATCACATCATCATCAAATATCATCATCACATCATAACTATTCCATTTAATTCTTTTCATTCCAATCAATACACATACACAAACCATCCATCTCAAACTCAGGACAAATTATGACCAAAGGAAATCTCATCTTGGATTCATGTGAATGAATGCATGAATCCATACTCTCAACAAATCTCAACTCAAGAACACCATCAATACATATGAATTTATATACAAAAATTCATTTGTAGTAAACAATATAAAATATAACTATTTAGTCATTCAAGTCATGAAAATCATCATTTAATTAATAATATATAAAACAATATTCTATAGTTTAGGAAAATTCAAGAAAATCTTCATAGAAGTTTCAAACCTTTCACAATCTTCATCCAACACATCTATGGAGCATATAGAAGAACTCAATCCATATTTTAGGTTAGCCTTACATACTTTGTGAAGACTTTCATGAGATCTTGATGTTAGGCCTCCAATGGGAGGCTTGAATCCTTGAAACTCTTGAAGGCACCATTTGTTGGAGAAGGATTTGGAGAAGAAGAACAAGAAGAAGAAGAGAGAGAAAATATTAGGGCTTTTAGAGAGAGAGAAAGGGACTGAAAAATGGTCCTAAAAACGTCCAAGGATAGTATATATATATAAGTTAGGGAAATACCCAAATTGCCCTTTCTCAAAAATTCAGAAAATAGTCTAAAACGCTCCTGGCGTGATAGTGGCATGTCGCGCCACTGCGGCGCCAAGTCGAATTTAGGGTTAAAACCTGCACATCTGATAGTGGCGCATCGCGCCACGGACCAAACTACTGAGGCTTGTTCCTGGCGTGATAGTGGCGCGTCGCGCCCTTACAGCGCCAAACTCAAGTTTTCTGGGTTCTGAAAAATAGGCTTGAAAACCCTGCACATCTCGTAGTGGCGCACCACGCCAGGGACCAAACTACTGAGGCTTGTTCCTGGCGTGATAGTGGCGCATCACGCCACTGCGGTGCCAAGCCCAGGTTTCCTGCAGTCACAGCCCAGGCCTGAAATTTCTGCAGTACCCGTTCGTCTTAGGATCGTCATATCTTTTGACTCCGAACTTCAAAAATTACACTCTTAGTGGCATTAGAAAGAAGACTCGACGACCTTTAATTTAATAGGCCGTGCGCCATCCAGATCATCATATTTCAAACAATATAGTCATTAGAAGTCGACCCTTATACTAACTCATCCGAAAACTTAATCGATTGGAATTCTTTAGACTCGGTTTGGTGCTAGAGATCCCTTATGACCCCTAAACACATCTAACACACTCCAAATACTTAGGAATTAATCCTAACTCATTTATATAATTACAAGTCCTTTGGTTCGAGGCTACACACACGTGAAGAAATATTCGAGTCTTTGCGAAAGAAATTGTAGGGTGTTACAGGCTACTTGATTAAGATGGAAAAGTCATTAATATCATGGAAATCCAAGAAATAGACCACATTATCAAGGAGTTTAGCTGAAGCTGAACTGTGTTAGAACTTTTTTGGCTACTGGGAATGTTGAAAGAAGTGGAGGCTGAAGTTGAAGAACCAGTGCAAATGTATAGTGATAGCAAAGTTACAATTCAGATTACAGCAAATCCAGTTTATCACGAAAGAAAAAAACATATAGAGATAGATTGTCACTTCATTAGAGAAAGATTGCAACAAGGCATGATCAAAGTCGACTACCTACCAACTCAAGAACAACCAGTATATTGACCAAAGGGTTGCCTAGAGTTCAACATGAGTATCTTCTGTCCAAGCTAGGAGTTTTGAACATTTTTGCACCTCCTAGCTTGAAGGGGAGTGTTGAGATGTAAAGAAGATGGTTAAAGAAGTTAAAAGAATTAGTTAGAAGCAGGGTCAATCTGGTCATTTTCAGCCGTTTTAGTTAGAACTAACTAACTACAAATTAGTTAGTCAGTTAACACACTAACTAGCTATATATAGAGCTATAATTGTACAGTGAACTGATTAGGAATTTTTGAGCCCAATGTTGAATATGTTGCCTCTCTCTCTTCCATCTTCATCTTCTTCTTCTTCGTCTGGTCTGGTTGTGTCCTGTATGTGAAAGAACCAAGTCTCAAACAAGCTCACATCAAGCGTGGTTGCCTTACTTGACTAAATATTTGATTAAAAAATTAATTATTAGTTAGTGGATATATACTTGCCGCTCAATTTTAAGTAAATAAGTCATCACATTTAAAATTAATGACGTGAAAAAATGTATTTATTAATATGAGCACACACACATATATGTGTGTGTGTCAATTTCGATTCAAATGTCTATTACAATTAGCATTCTAACAGTATTATAATTTTATTTTCTAAAATCACTTTTACAACTGAAAAATAAAATTCTAACCAGGAAAAAGTTGGGAGCCAGATTGAAGATGTAGTCAAAAGTTATTTCACTTCTTTATTTTCTAAAGTCACTTTCGTTAATTGGTTCAATTTGTTTGAAACTATTTTCTTATTATTCTGTTCCCCAAAAAAATATTACATTACATATTTAAAAAGCAATTAACTTTAAATTTATCGAATCACCTTAATAGGAAGTTTTAATAATCACGAAGAAAATTAAAGCATGTTTAGAGAAAATTGCGCACACACTATTGCATATCATCTCTGCCATTGAATTAGTTACATTGCATAATAGGAAAGATTTGACTTTCTCAAAAGAACTACTTGAACAAAATCTTGCGACACTTCAAGATGCAAGACTGTAAGTCAATTTCTACCCCAATTCCTATTAATTTCAAGTTATCCTCAAGTATGAGTCCTAGCAATGAAGCAGAGAGGATGGAGATGTCTGGAGTACCGTATGCATCAGCAGTGGGAAGTTTAATGTTCTCCATGATATGTGCAAGACCTAACATTGCACAAGCAGTGGGAGTGGTTAGTCGATACATGGCTAATTCTGATAGAGAGCATTTGAATATTGTTAAGAAGATCCTGAGATATATCAAGGGTACCTCAGATGTTGCAATGTGTTATGGAGGATCAAAATTTACTGTTAAAGGTTATGTTGATTCAGATTATGCAGGTGATCTTGATAAAAGCAAGTCCACCACAGATTATGTGTTTACTCTTGCTGGAGGAGCTGTAAGCTGGGTTTCAAAACTGCAATCTATCGTGGCTACATCTACGACGGAAGCAGAATATGTAGCAGCTACACAAGCTAGCAAAGAGGCAATATGGATGCAGATATTACTGGAGGAGCTCGGGCAGAAACAAGAGAAGGTTGCTCTGTTTTGTGACAGTCAGAGCATTTTGCATCTTGCAAAGAATCAGGCATTTCATTTAAGGACAAACCACATACGAGTTCAGTATCACTTTGTTCGTGAAAAGGTAGAAGAAAGTAGTGTGGATAATCAAAAAATTCACACTAATGACAACCTAGCAGATATATTTACGAAGCCAATCAACAGTAACAAGTTTATATGGTGTCGATCTTTTATTGGCCTAGCAGAAACGTAACATTGCAGTAATTGGGTAGAAAGGATGGTGTGAAGACTTAATTGATTCTCAATTAAATCTTCAAGTGGGAGAATGCAAGAAAGTCAAAGAAAGCCAAAAAAAGGAGGCACCGTCCAAGAAAAGATGACAACAACTTTTGAAAAAGTATTTGCCTCTTTTGACAGAAAATTAACGCGTAAAATTTTCTTTACGCGTTCTTGTTTTCTATAAATTGAAGGTCTTTTGCCCTCATTTAGATCATCCAAAAAAAACAAAAAAAAACAATACAATCAAAAGAGTAATAACTCAAAGAGAGTTATACACCAATATAAATATTATAGTTTTGAGTGTCCTTATTTTACCCCGTGATCTTTTCCCTCTATCATCTCTGCCATTGAATTAGTTACATTGCATAAAAATCAACATTAACCTAGTAAAATACGATGGCATAGATAATTCATCTTTGAACGGAAAAACATGCTTGCAAATAATTTATGCTTCTTCTATCATTCAGATAAGCCATCAATCTTGAAGTTTGGAAAAGTTAATTTATTGTATTAGCTATGGCGCTATGCGCCTATGCCCATCCAACATCTTTGGGGAGAAAAATTTACATCAAGTCCTTCTAGAAGATGTTCATATATATAGTTTATTATATAAATAATAATTAATTCTTTTTAATCAAATTTATGTGCACTTTTTAAAGTTTTATGAGCGTAAGCCATGTTTTATATCAAGGAGATCACTTCTTTGATGAACTCTCAAATTCTAAGTGCGATCAAAGTAGACTAATGTCTACCAATAGTTCAAATCCATTGAAAAAAGTAGAGACAATTTCTTCGTCCCTTCGAGGACATCCTCCGAATAAAATAAAAAGATAGAGAAAGAAAAGACAGACGGCCGCCCAAGGAAAAAGGAAGAAGGGCAAGTTACGTTCAAAATAATTATATTTGTTAGTCTAATATATACTATATATCATTGAAGAAATTAAAGAAGTAAGGAATCATATACTATAAATTCAAGTTTGGTTGCATTGAAGTTATATACCATTTTTAATATCATCACATTAAATTGACCTACAACACTATGCAAAGGTGGAGGGAGCTAGAAAATTAAGTACAAATTTATTTTGACTAAATATTTGATTTAAAAATTAATTATTAGTTAATGGATATATACTTGCCGCTCAATTTTAAGTAAATTAGTCATACTGGGTTGTTGTTGTTGTAGTCATCACATTTAAAATTAATGACGTGAAAAAATGTATTTATTAATGTGTGCGCATATATATATATATATATATATATATGTCAATTTCGGTTCAAATGTTTATTACAATAAGCATTCTAACAGTATTATGTCACGTAGCGTGTGTCTACTTGCTCCACTTTATACAAATTTAAGTGTCTACTCATATATACCCAAAATTAAAGTACATATTTATGTATTACTATATGCCTTGATAAAAATAAATTCATTTCTTTGATGACCACTCGAAATCTTCCTCGTAACAGATTTCATGCCAAGCAAGACATTGTTATGAGCATGTAATATTTACTAGTAACAAAATCATTTTGTAGATACTGACAAGTAGGTGCTAGAAAAGTCACTTGAAAGAGTATACTGGATAGTATTAAAAATAAGTCTAAAGTATTCGAAGACTCAAATATAATCTATAAAGAAGGTGATAAGAGCCTTCCCAACAACAGAGAGCATGGGTAGCCTCTATATATGACTATGAAAATAGCCATCTTTCTCGAATTCTTGTAAAAATATATACTTAATTAGGATTATTGCAGCCATTAAGCGTGGTTGCCTTACTTGACTAAATATATGATTAGAAAATTAATTATTAGTTAGTGGATATATACATGCCGCTCAATTTTAAGTAAACTAGTTTCTGATACGTTGATCCCAAAATATTTAATATAAACTTTGTATTCAAAATGATACATTTTAAATGGTACATATTATTGGACTTTTTCTGGGCTATAAAAAAAATCAAAACATACAAAAAATGGAAATAAATAAGGAGAAGCAACAACTTGCAAGTTGAGATTAGAAAATCTTGAAACTTGATGCAACTTTATTGACATATATAATATTTGAATTTAAAGATAAAATATACATACTCGAACATATATAAATATATGTATATAATAAAAGTATTTATCTCAGAAAATTAACTATTATGCGTGAAAAATTAAAAACTAAATTGAAACATATGTTGAATAGATGAATGTATAGTAATTATTGCAAAACATAAAAAGAAAAATACAATATCGTGTATAAAAATATTAGTATAACAATCAAAACCTAAAAATATGGAAGAATAAGCTATCAGTTGTAATGCTTCATTAAGTACCTGAAACATGACATGATGATGAAGAAGAAGTGAGTCAAATAAGAAAAGGTTATGAAGATTATATTGTAAGCAAGAAAAAAACTATAACACAGAAGCACAAACAAAAATCTTCAAAATAAACAATGAAAATTGAGATGCTAATGAGGAATCAGTGGAAGGGAAAAAAAGAATCATTTGATATATGTATACTAATATGTGTAGTGACTTTTAGTATTCTCTTTTCAGCATTATAAATTTTAGTAATTCAACTTTTAATTTTGTTTTGCTTTTCACTTTTAGTATAAATATATGACATTTTATATATATATATATATATATATATATATATGTGTGTGTTTCACGTATGATTTGATTAAAGTTATATAGTCTATGGAAAACGTATGTTGAGTATCTATTCTAGAATATTTAGAGCCCATTTGGATTGACTTATAAGTTACTTATAAGGTCGATAAAGCAAATAAATTTATTCAAACTTATTTTTCTGAAATTATGCAATTTTAGGCTTTGATTATTACATGAATTTATTGGTTGAACTTTCTAACATAAGAGTCTAGACAGAGAAAGCACACAAGTTATGCAATTAAGTTGGTGTGGAAAGAGTGATCCAATCGCAAATACTTAGAATTCTATTCAATCTATAAGATGGAGTTTGAAGAAAAATGATTTGTTAGTAAATTTTTACCTATCATTTGTTTTTCTTTCGTGTGCGATAAAATCAAGTTCTTTGCAGATTGTCCTTCTATTTCATATATTATAAAGTCCTAAACATTAATTTTGTTTTCATTAGTCTTAAGAGTTTGTTGTATCAAAATATTATTTAATTAAGAAGTGTTTATAGATTCTTTACTTTAATTCACATATCTTATAATGTATTAATATAGTTTTTAAAAATAATCTGCGCATCGCGCGGGTACGTATATTAGTGTATTTATTAATGTGTGTTTATATATATGTCAATTTCGATTCAAATTTATATTACAATAAGCATTCTACCAGTATTATAATTTTATTTTATAAAATCACTCTTATAATTGAAAAATAAAATTCTAACTAGGAAGAAATTGAGAGCCAGATTGAATATGGAGTCAGACTTATTTCACTTCTTTATTTTCTAAAGTTACTTTCATTTGGTTAAATTTGTTTGAAACTATTTTCTTATTAATTTGTTTCCAAAAAAATGTTACATTACACATTTAAAAGCAATTAATTTTAAATTTATCGAATCATCTTAATAAAAAGTTTTAATAATCACGAAAAAAATTAAAGCATGTTTGGAGAAAATTGTTCATACAATATTGCATATCATCTCTTCCATTGAATTAGTTACATCGCATAAAAATCAACATTAGCCAAGTAAAATACGATGGCATAGATAATTCATCTTTGAACGGAAAAACATGCTTGCAAATAATTTATGTTTCTTCTTTCATTCAGATAAGCCATCAATCTTGAACTTTGTAAATAATATGTTTAATTCAATAAGTTAATTTATTGTATTGGCTATGCCGCTATGCGCCTATGCCCATCTAACAGCTTTGGAGAAAAAAAATACATTAAGGCTGTGTTTGGTACGAAGTAAAATGTTAAAACAAGTTGTTTCTAACTTATTTTCATATGTGTTGGTTGGTGAGTGACAACTATTTTTGGGAAAATATTTTTTATAGTTTGGTTAGTGATTGAAAATATTTTTTAGAAAATATCTTTTATTTTTGACTATTTTTTAGGAAAATAGTTTTTGACATGAAAATTAACCTAATAATTGACTCGGGATCCAATCCCGATACCTGACGTGGGACAACCAGCTAAGTATATAGACTAATATAGTCAAAATAAGGCAACCGGATGGACTGCATGCAGCAGAAAGAATTTCCCAAGAGAATGAAGTAATTATTAAGGCTCGCACCACTATAAATACTAAATACTCCTTCTCTTTCATTTCCATCAACACTTGTTTACTTCAATTCCCTATCACCAACTAACAAAAGAAAGAAAAAAAAGGCTCTCTGTTTTTTCACAAGCTAATTAGATCCAGTTTTAAAGAAATATAATGGCCCTAGCTAGCCACCTCCTTAACAGTGAAGAGGAGATCGTTCGCCCTGTTGCCAATTTCTCTCCAAGTCTTTGGGGTGATCGTTTCCATTCATTCTCTCTTGACAATCAGGTAATTCATTATAAATTCCTTCACTATCCCTTATTTGGTTAATTAGTACTGTTCCCAATAATGAACATTTTCTTACAAATAACTTTAATTTACAGGTTGCTGAAAACTATGCTCAAGAGATCGAGACTTTGAAGGAACAAACAAGGAGTATGTTGTCAGCTGCTTCTGGAAAAACATTGGCTGAGAAATTGAATCTGATAGACATTGTTGAGCGTCTTGGCATTGCTTATCATTTTGAGAAGCAAATAGACGACATGTTGGATCAAATTTACAAAGCAGATTCAAACTTTGAGGCTCGTGAATACAATGATTTAAACACTTTATCCCTTCAATTTCGAAACCTAAGACAACATGGTTACAATATCTCTCCAAGTAGGTCCATTACATATATGCCGCACCATTTTATTTTTTTTTTATTTCTGCGAGAAAACTAATTATCTTTTGCTCTTATTCATGATCCAGAAATTTTCAGCAGATTCCAAGATGCGAACGGCAAGTTCAAGGAATCTTTTAGCAACGACATCAGGGGTTTATTGAACTTATACGAAGCTTCACATGTAAGGACTCATGGAGAAGATATTTTGGAAGAGGCACTTGTTTTCTCCACTGCTCATCTTGAGTCTGCAGCTCCACATTTGAAGTCACCTCTGAGTAAACAAGTGACACATGCCCTTGAGCAATCTCTCCATAAGAGCATTCCAAGAGTCGAGACACGCTACTTCATCTCTATCTACGAAGAGGAGGAATATAAGAATGATGTGTTGCTTCGATTTGCCAAATTGGATTACAACTTACTCCAGATGTTGCACAAACACGAACTCAGTGAAGTATCAAGGTATACTGTTGTTTTAAATTGAATTAAAAATACAAATTATTTGTTCATACTATTTTCTCAGAATCTGATAGGTTGTTACTTACTTTATAGGTGGTGGAAAGATTTGGATTTTGTGACAACCCTTCCATATGCTAGGGATAGAGCAGTGGAATGTTACTTTTGGACCATGGGTGTGTATGCTGAACCTCAATATTCTCAGGCTCGCGTCATGCTTGCTAAGACTATAGCAATGATTTCGATAATAGATGATACGTTTGATGCTTATGGAATTGTAAAAGAACTCGAGGTTTACACCGATGCCATACAAAGGTATGAACTTGCCTCTGCAACAGTTTGTGGATTTAATTATTGGACGGTTAGTTTCTTAGAAGGGAAATTTATTAAATCTCTTTCTTTTTTATTAGGTGGGATGTGAGTCAAATTGATCGACTCCCAGAATACATGAAAATCAGTTTTAAGGCTCTTTTGGATCTCTATGATGATTATGAAAAGGAGTTGTCAAAGGATGGCAGATCCGATGTTGTCCACTACGCAAAAGAAAGAGTACGTCTCACTGACTTCTATATATCCATGAATGTTTTAATTTCTATCTAAAATCACTTGTATTTACCTTATGTTTCTTTATTACACTTAGATCTGTTATGGGAATATTGATGGTTGAATGTCTTGTTTTTCTGTTAAATAGATGAAGGAGATTGTGAGAAACTATTTTGTCGAAGCAAAGTGGTTCATTGAGGGATATATGCCGCCTGTTTCTGAGTATCTTAGCAACGCATTAGCTACCAGCACATATTACTTGCTAACTACGACATCCTATTTGGGAGTGAAGTCAGCTACAAAAGAAGATTTCGAATGGTTGGCTACGAACCCTAAAATTCTTGAAGCCAATGTGACGTTATGCCGAGTTGTTGATGACATAGCAACGTATGAGGTAATTAACATCGCATTACACTACATAAATCATCTTAATTATAAGAGTTGCAGTAATTCCATACAAATTGATTTCATATACTTATACATGAATTATAATTGCCGGCATTCCAGGTTGAGAAGGGTAGAGGCCAAATTGCAACAGGAATTGAGTGTTATATGAGGGATTATGATGTATCAACTGAAGTAGCAATGGAGAAATTCCAAGAGATGGCTGAGATAGCATGGAAGGATGTAAATGAAGGAATTCTTCGACCAACACCTGTTTCAACAGAAATTCTTACTCGCATTCTCAATCTTGCTCGTATTATAGATGTCACTTACAAGCATAATCAAGATGGATACACTCATCCCGAAAAAGTACTAAAACCTCACATCATCGCGCTACTGGTGGACTCCATTGAGATCTAAACCATTGAGTCATTCTTTTTTGTTCCATCTATATAAGCCACTTAAATTTTACAATTTTGCAACCGCATTGTGAAGTTTCATGTACTAGTATTGTTAAAACTTTTTGTACCATTAATTATTGATATATGAATAATATCACTTCTTTTGTACCTACCTCGATTATCTTTTATTTGCTAAATTAAATTATAAGATTTTAAACAAAGCAAATATATTGATTATCTAACAATGAGGAGAAAGAATGAAAAAAAAAAGAAGCAGCTTTATCTAAGCAGGTGATCCACTAGCTAGTACTTAAATCTAATAAAATCTTATATACTTCTGATAAGGGTTCATAATACTTTTAGTCCTTTAGCTATTCATAAATTTTAATGTTAGTTTTTGTGATATCTAACTAAACACGATTAATCTTTAGCTAATTAAAATATGAATTTTTGATTCTTTTACTTGTAAATATCTACAATTTTATTATTAACTATTCTCCTTCCTAATTTTGATGCGTTATGTTAAGTTTATAGTATTTCTCATTTTGACACGAAAAAAAACTTCATTGATCAACTTCCTATTATTCCTTCCAAATTAACTCTGCAAATCCATTACGGTAAGTAAATGATACATCAATCCTTGGAAGCTTAGCCCATGCATGTATTGTGAATCCAAGAACGAAGTTGAACCCAGCATTATTGTTCAAATGAATGCCATCAAAGAGTGTTATAATCGATATAAACGCTCTGCATTTTCCTACAACCCCAGTTCATTCCCGGCGGAAAAAAAAGAAGAGAATTTATAAATTATTTAAGATTTTGACACACCTAATAAGAAAAAAATTAAATAATATTTAATACTTTAGACTAAATCCTTCATCTTCTCGAACTAATAATGTTTTGATAGTAAGGTGGAATTAAAAAATAAATTAATGATTTTAATTTTATAAAGTTGTGAAGGGCCATTTATTTTCTTTTGTTGCTTATAAAATGATAAATCAAAAGGATCAGAGAAATTTAATACTCTATATTTTATGGTTCATAAGAATATGCCGATATATAAAACTATATGCATTTGAGAGATTTTTCTATTCTTCAATAAACTGTCAATTTTCAAGTCTGTTCAAATCGGGCAAATAAAAGCACACTATGAAATAAAAAAAAGTGTGCATAAAAATATTGCATTTTGTCTATTCCACTGAATTAGTTACAATTTCAATTTGTATAAATTCAACATTAACTTAATAAAATAGGATGGCGTAGAATTACTCAACTTTGAACCGGAAATATAAGTGCGCAAAAATGATGTATGTTTCTTCTATCATTCAATTAAGCCATCAAGAACTGTAGAAATAATATATGTTTGATTCAATAAGTTAAATTAAATATTGCATATCTTCCTTTATTTTTCTTTTGGGACATGATTTTCAATTCAAAGTTGTTACATTCTGCACTCGACGAAATCCAATATTTTATATTCTGGGTGCCATCAAAAGAGACCTCACATATGTGCAATAGTGAGAAAAGAAAAAAAGAAGAAGACCACAGACAAAATAATGCACAGTATACAATGTCCCATACTACTAGTAGTAATATTTTATGTTTTATACGTCGTTTTTTGAATTGACACTAGAAACCCTAGGGAACATGGGACATGGGACTAAACAGACGCCAAAGAAGGAAACAAAGTTAGTAAAATAGAATTTATTTAACTTCTATACATTTTTTAGTTTTTGCTTAAAACTACTATATAGTCAAGTGTGGCAATCAGACGTGAAAAACTGATGGCTGTGACAAAACACTCTCACCATTCACTATAAATATTCATTTCCTTCTCTTCCATTTCCATCATCACTTGTTCAATTTCTCTACCACCTAACAAGTGGGGAAAAAAAAACACTGCATTTCCACAAGCTAAGAATACTAGCTAGAAATGGCCCCAGCTGCTGCAGTGATGAGTAACTACCAAGAGGAGGAGATTGTTCGTCCTGTTGCTGACTTCTCACCAAGTCTTTGGGGTGATCGTTTCCATTCTTTCTCCCTTGATAATCAGGTATTTAATTAATTTGTCTTTCACATATATAATCTGGTTGTAAGTTCAAAGGACAAATATTTATCCTGTTTAATAATAAAATGCATATATTCATTTTCATTTGAATGAATAAATTTATAGGTTGCGGAAAAGTATGCTCAGGAGATTGAAACGTTGAAAGAGCAAACAAAGAGTATGTTGTCAGCTGCCTGTGGAGCAACATTGGTTGATAAATTGAATTTGATAGATATTGTTGAGCGCCTTGGCATAGCTTACCATTTTGAGAAACAAATAGAAGACATGTTGGATCACATTTACAAAGCAGATCCTAACTTTGAGAGTCATGAATACAGTGATTTAAGCAATTTATCCGTTCTGTTTCGACTACTGAGACAACATGGTTACAATATCTCTCCAGAACTTTTTAGCAGATTCCAAGATGCAAACGGCAAATTCAAGGAACTTCTTTGCAATGACATCAAGGGTATTTTGAACTTATATGAAGCTTCACACGTAAGGACTCATGGAGAAGACATCTTAGAAGAGGCACTTTCATTTTCCACTGCTCATCTTGAATCTGCAGCTCCACATTTGAAGTCACCTCTGAGTAAACAAGTGACGCATGCCCTTGAGCAATCTCTCCATAAGAGTATTCCAAGAGTCGAGACACGCTACTTCATCTCCATCTACGAAGAGGAGGAATTTAAGAATGATGTGTTGCTTCGATTTGCAAAACTGGATTTCAATTTACTTCAGATGTTGCACAAACAAGAATTATGCGAAGTATCTAGGTACGCTAATGTAATTTACATGAAAAATATTACTATTATTTGTTGATAGTGACTCTCAGAATCTAATATGATGTTACTTACTTTATAGGTGGTGGAAAGATTTGGATTTTGTGACAACACTTCCATATGCTAGGGACAGAGCAGTTGAATGCTACTTTTGGACGGTGGGAGTGTATGCTGAACCTCAGTATTCTCAGGCTCGTGTCATGCTTGCTAAGACTATAGCAATGATTTCAATAGTAGATGACACGTTTGATGCTTATGGCATTGTAAAAGAACTTGAGGTCTACACTGATGCCATACAGAGGTACGAACTACTTCTCGAACAATTTATGATTTAATTAGATGATTGCATAAAGGTGGGGAAAGATTAGAGGTCAAACACTAGACGTTTCTCCTTCTTCCTATGATGTATGTTTTGTTACACTAATAAACTTATCAAATTCATTTCTTTTTCCATTTATTAGGTGGGATATTAGCCAAATTGATCGGCTTCCTGATTACATGAAAATTAGTTACAAAGCACTTTTAGATCTCTACAACGATTATGAGGCAGAGTTGTCAAAGGATGGTAGATCTGATGTTGTTCACTACGCGAAAGAAAGAGTATGAATCCTGACTTATACCAAGTTAATTAATCATTAATCAATTTATCAACCAATTGTGTATGTATTGATGGTTGAATGTCTTGGCTTGTTGTTGGCAGATGAAAGAAATCGTGAGAAACTATTTTGTGGAAGCAAAATGGTTCATTGAAGGATATATGCCGCCAGTCTCTGAGTATCTTAGCAATGCATTAGCTACTAGCACTTATTACTTGCTTACGACAACATCCTACTTGGGCATGAAGTCTGCAAACAAGGAAGATTTTGAATGGTTGGCCAAGAACCCTAAAATTCTTGAAGCCAATGTGACATTATGTCGAGTCATTGATGATATAGCCACCTACGAGGTATACATTGCATCAAATAAACTTAGATTTTATATGTTTACCTAGTTGCAACCATGAAGCGATAAAAATGATTTCATACTTATACCACACATTCTAATTTCCAATCCAGGTTGAGAAGGGTAGAGGTCAGATTGCAACTGGAATTGAGTGCTACATGAGAGATCATGGTGTATCAACAGAAGAGGCAATGGAAAAATTTCAAGAAATGGCTGAGATAGCGTGGAAGGATGTAAATGAAGGAATTCTACGACCAACTCCCGTCTCTACACAGATTCTCACTCGTATTCTCAATCTTGCTCGCATTATTGATGTCACTTACAAGCACAATCAAGATGGATACACTCATCCTGAAAAAGTACTAAAACCTCACATTATTGCCTTGTTAGTGGACTCAATTGAAATTTAAATCATCAATTGTTGCGTACATTTGGGAGCACTTTGTTCCTGGCCCCTCAAATAAGTATTTGATCTACATTTGACAGATGCCTTGTTGGTATCTCTGTAGCTAGCTAGGGTAGGAATTGCTGGCGATGCATGTTATGGTGCAGTGAAGTTACCTCCTCCAATTTTCTTGAATCATCATTGACATTTGAATTCTATTACTTCTTTTAATGTACCTACTTTCTTTTAGCTAGACAATTCCGAAAATGGTGTGAAAGAATACGCTTCAGCAGTTGCAATTCAACCACAAGGAAATGAAATGTCAAATAATAATAAAAAAATTCAAAGTATCAATTACTGACACGAAGTAAATTATAATCACCATATTCTCAATCATGAAACTACTTATAAGAAGAATTGTGATACTATACCGAGACTGATTGTACAAAATTCTGCATACGCTAAAGCAAACAAAACAAATGTCATCAAAAAAATAAATATTATTGACTGACCATTTCATAATTTTAGCAATTCCTTTTTTTTTTGAGTTCTTGGACATTATATTCATAAACAAGGAAATAAAAATGGAGAAAAAGAGAGATTGTCGGGGGAGGAGAGCCAGGGAAGAGGCTGTGCATGGAATGGGCAACTAGTAAAATTGCACATCTCATGCGCTGCCTCGTCCCTGTCTATCCTCTCCACCTTTGATATTCCACACCACAGTTTACCTCAATAGGGTCTCCCTTCACTAATAATGCTTAAACATTCCTTCCATCTGGAGTACAAATGAAAAGGCCTTTTCTTGAAAATTTCCAATGGCCAAAAGGTTAGTGCAATATGGCTGCTTTATGATGGAGTTAGGACCCGAAGAAGAAATAGTCATAGTACAAGTGATTTTACCACTAATTGAGGAGTACATACATAGGACCTCTCTGTTTCTAAGTTTTAATTGAGTCCCATTGTACTGCAGATTCAGTTCGTAGTACAATAACAATGTTTGGCCCAAAAATTAAAAGCTACTTTTAGATAAAAGCTCTTTTAAATTAATACTCTTCAAATTAGAATTACAGCTCATACAAGTAATATTTTTAATCTGCGTTACAATGTGTCTCTGAAAACACCCTTCACCTTCAATCTAAGATTTTGAGTTCAAGTCACCAAGGAGCAAATTAAATAGGTGAGACGCGTTGTGCTGTGGACACCAGACAGTCTAGCTGATCCATTTACCAGACAATCCACTGTTAGCTGATGATGTTAACATTATCATATCATGCAACAATGGACTGTGTTGCCTATCATGCTAATAATAACAACAAAATTTCAATTTTTTTTATATATATACTAGTTTTTGGATATGTGTTGCACGTGACCTCATATTATTGGTTTTTTAAAAGTCACATAACTATTATACGACGTGTTTGAGTTATAAAATAAAAATATGTAAAATTGATTGAATTGTAATACTTAAAATTATTCTTATAGTGTTGATGAATTTCTATAACGTACCCTTTTAAAAGTTGCTACAAAAATACATCACCCTCGGTCAAGCTAACAAAAGAAATTCTTAATTGGTTTGTTTGCTTCAACTGTATCGAAAAAAACTAAACCTTTTATTATACCTTGCAACTCTTCATTCCCCTTCTTTGTTATAGCAATAATTAATATTTATAGGTAAGGGAGAAGAATCAATCATATTATGAGGAGTGAGGTTTTTTGTAGGTAAAGCAAACGGGTTGAGATTAAAAAATGTAGTAAATTGAATTATACAGGGATATTTGATGAGTATAAATGTATAATAATGACAGGTAATTGAAGGGGTGTTTGATTGAAGAAGGGTAAAATAGTCCCATTTTTAGGAACGTTTTAGTAATTCAATTTTACACTTTGGAGATTTTCACTAGTACTAGTTTCTGGACATGTGCATTGCACGTGTATTCCATGTAAATTTTTATACATTTGTTAGACCTGTTAAAATTCTATTAAAACATACGTGTAATGAGTAATAAAATGTCACAATTACAAATAAATCTTTAAAAGCGTGACAAGAAACACCAAATGAGGAGCGTATTTTAATGTTTGAAATTAATTCCTTTTAAGCAATTGATCGTAAATTTTGAACTTTGATCAGTAGTTAGCAAACTTCCAGTAAAGTCACAAATGCTTATTTGAGTCCAAATAAAAATACAGACTTACGAAAATCACAAATTTATTGTCACACCCCGATCTCAACAGGGTGTGATGGGCACCCGACCCCGTGCTCGAAGCCGAGCGAACCCGCTAACTCATATTACATTCTCAATCTCTTTAGAATTTCACATCAAAAAGAAATGAAAAACATATCTACGCTTTCCGAATCTTGCTATCCAAAATCTATCATCTCATAAAACTCATGACATACTTCATAATAACCTATCAGCTGGTGACGCCGCTTACAAAGCTGCCACTCTATACCCACAACTCTGTCTGCAAAGTCTCTAACTTCGAATGAAACATCATAGAACTTATAATCTGACTCGGCGGCACTCCAAGAACAAGTGGAGTTGCTAACCCCGCTGGAACATCTTCTATAATAGCTTCTATTCATCTGGGTGTACCTGCGCGGCATGAAACGCAGCCCCCGGAGAAAAAGGGGGTCAGTACGAGTAATGTACTGAGTATGTAAGTCATGAAAATCAGCATAACAAAGAACATAAGGTATGAATAACCATATCATAGAATCATAGAGCATATAATGAGATAAGAGGGTAACCTGTACATATGTGTGCCTTTTAGGCCGGATGCCATGCATGCTTGTCTTATCTTTAAAAACATTTCTTTTTCATATGCATAGAAAATAAAAGTCATATCACCGAACAACGTCGGCGTGCCCACATATGTCCCGCGTCCGGGCATCCCGCGTCTAGGATGAAAATTACTCCAACTGATCAGGTGGGAATGAGTCTATAGACAGCATGCATGAGATCTCAACGAAAGTCATGTATCTATCGGGGTGACGGAAGGTCGGTAACCTCCGATTGTATTATAGACTAACCATGGTCACTTTGTCTCACCTTGAAGGAACAATTATTATAGGATGAGACTATAAACGAAAGATAATATTAAGAGAACTGTAACACCCTCCAAAATTTTCCGCTAAGATTCGAACATTCCTTCACGTGTGGGTAGACTCGGACTGGAGGACTTGTAAATCTACATGTGAGTTAGGATAAATTCCTAAGTATTTGAAGTGTGATAGATGTGTTTAGGGGTCATAAGGGATCTCTAACACCAAGTCGAGTCCGAAGAACTCCAATCGATTAAGTTTTCGGACGAGTTAGTATAAGGGTCAACTTTAGACGACCATATCTCCTAGGATATAAAGAACTGGGTGGCCCACGACCTACCAAATTAAAGGTCTTTGAGTCTTATTTCCAACGCCACCAAGATTGCAATTTTTGGAGTTCGGAGTCAAAAGTTATGGCCATTTTACTACGGACTAGCACTGCAGGAATATTCAGGCCTGGGCGAAATATAGGCTTGGCGCCCCAGTGGCGCGACGCGCCACTATAGCGCCAGAAAACAGCCTCAGTAGTTTGATCCTTGGCGCGATGCGCCACTATTAGATGTGCAGGGTTTTAGGCCTATTTTGGCTTGGCGCTGCAGTGGCGCGACGCGCCACTATAGCGCCAGCAAAACGTTTGCCCAATTTTTCAGATTTTTGAAGAGGGGCAACTTGGACTTTTGCCCTAATTATATATACCTATCCTTGGACGTTTTGGGACCATATTTTCCAGTCCCTCTCTCTCTCTAAAAGCCCTAATATTTTCTCTCTTCTTCTTCTTCTTCTTCTTCTTCCCCAAATCCATCTCCAACAAAGGGTGCCTTCAAGAGTTTCAAGGATTCAAGTCTTCCATTGAAGACCTAACATCAAGTTCCTTCAAAGTCTTCAAACAAGGTATATAAGGCTAACCTAAAATATGGATTTAGTTCTTCCATATGCCCATATATATATGTGTGGATAGAAGTTGTGAAAGAGTTGAACCTTCTTAGAAGGTTTTCTTGAAAGTTTTTCCTAAACTATGGAATGTTTTAGATATAAATGGTTGATTGGTGATTTTAATGACTTGAGTTACTAAATAGTTATCTTTCATATTTTTTGGGCTACAAATATATCTTTGTATATAGATTTATAGGTATTGACGATATTCTTGAGTTGAGTTTTGTTGAGAGTATGGGTTCATGTTTCATTCACATGAACTCAAGATGAGATTTCTTGTCATAAATGTCTTGAGGTTGAGATGGATAGTTGTGTGTATATATATGTATTGATTGGAATGAAAAGAATGAATTGATTAGTTAAGAATGTCCCTTTGCTTCTATAAAATGAACATAGAACAAAAATAAGGATTTTTGGAGTAGATGTTTGATGATTGATGTGATGATGATACTTGACAATGATGTGATGATAATGTTTGATGACGATGTAAATGATAATATATGATGATGATGTGATGATGATGTTTTGGTGACGATGTGAGTGATGATGTGAATGATGCTTATTTAATATATGTAGAATGGTTGACGAAGAGGTATATTGATGAAGATGTTATGTGATGAAGTGGATTGGAGTCTAATGTGATTTTGTGGTATGTGATGTGCATAATTTGAGTTGATTGGAGTCTTAGGAATATTTTGAGAATAAATGATCTTTTGAGGAGGAGCCTTAAATAAATTATTTATGAACCTCTTTGCATAAACTATTTATACACTACTTTGAGTCAAAAAAAATTGTTAGTTTTATCTTTGATTTAGAAAAAAAGTTTAAGTATGAGTTGAGTATGAGGAGCCTTTAAATGAGTTGAGTATTTTTACATTAAAGTATCTATTTTGAGTTTGAGTTGAGGAGTTGAAATTATATTTTAATGTACATAATATTTTCTACATTCATTGAGTCGAGATTGTATAAATTTTTAAAGAAAAGAGTTTGATGATTTGAGATGAGTCGATTTGAAAGAAGGTCCAATGAGACTTGTCATTATGAGTTAATTGAGTTGAAATGAGAACAGAGTTGATGAGGTGGCAATGTTCTACATGAAACTAGCCGTGAGGGCTTGTTTGAGATGATTGAAGGAGTTTTATGAGCATGGAGTCATGGGAGGAGTATCGAGCACCGAATTGGGCAAGAGTATAGTCCATACTCGAACCCAATACCTGTGTTGCCAAACGTAGGGGGGATTGAACCGTTAAGTCGGATGCTTCCCCGAGAGATTTGATTTGTCCTGACATTATAGGACTTGGTTGGATTGGATCCATGAGGTTCGTCGTTCATGCCCTGGCAAGGTATGAACGGGCGTGGCAACGACGTCGTTTCGTTGTACCTTCACTGGCTCATAAGTGTTGGTTGTCGGTTAAGAGAAACTCCCATTTAGGTCTTGATAGTGCTCCGAGTCAGTTGAGTTGAGTGTGTTGCTATATGCTTATGAGTTAGTCCTGTCTAAACTATTTCTTGTTAGACTTAGGACACTTGAGTGAGTTGTTACATATTTATTGAGTTGAATCCTTTGAGTTGAATTGTAAGGCGTTGCATAATTTAATTTGCATATTTACTAAGTTGAGTTCTTTGAGCTGATTGTTGAGTTGAATGCTGAGTAAGATTGTATACGGTCGAATTGGAATAGATAAATTGTGATTGGATTGAATAAAATGGTATGTGACTAGATTGGATTTGATTATTGAGTTGATTGTTGAGTTGAGTGTATATAATTGGAGTGTACATGATTGAAAGGGATCGAATTGTAAATGATTTGATTGAACTGTATTGTGTATGATTGGATTGGACTGTATGGTATATGATTGGTCTTTGTCTAAAAATGTATTATTACTTTAGACTTATGACGCCTTGTTGAGTCTCTCTCATCTTTCTGAATTGAGATATGTGGACCGATGTTATTCTTCCTTGAGGTATGTTTCATTCTGCCATTTTACATACCAGTACATTCCACGTACTGACGTCCATTTGGACCTGCATCGTTTCATGATGCAGAGACAGGTTTAAGAGATCGTCAATAGGAGCATCATTGGGGATCTATTCGCACTCAGCGTATTGGTGAGCCCTCTCCTACATTCGGAGGACACCGTCTGTGTATTCTTGCATCGAGTTAGCTCTTTTCATTTCGATTCGAGGTAGCCATGAACATGTCATTGGCACCAATTAGATAGTAGTGATAGAGGCTTCATAGACTAGATAGTGATGAGTCGATTGAGTTGTTCTTGTCAAACTATTTATAATGACAAATATTAGAGTTGAATTTGTTGGCCCATGGCCTTTATTCTTTGAGTTAGACTGAGGTTTGAGTTGCCCACTAAATATTCTCTTTATTTTTTTGTCTTCCGCTGATCGAATGAATGAACAGATGTGTGATCAGGCTATGTGGTTCGCTTGGGAGCCAGAAATGGTTTCTGAGTGCCGGTTATGTCTAGGGTACCCTCCCGGGGCGTGACAAGAACGTAGAATAAGGTCACAATCTTGTAAGGCGCCAAATCGTATACATATGCACATAGGAACAATTTTCAAGACTCGTAGAATAGTCGGAATGAGCTATGATTCAAAATCAAGATAAGAGTCATGTCAAGTACCTTTTAAAAATTACTATGGATTATATCAAAATAAAAAAATTTGAAACCATATATGCGTATCTAGGCACGAGAAAAAAAATCCTTTGGAAACTCAAGAAAATTGGCCATCCTAGTGGCTCTACGAATAGGACTTCCTTGAAATTGTACAAAAGGACATATACTTGTTTCATAAAAATCATGCCAAAAGAAAGTGTAGATACTTATGTCAAAACATGCCAAGAGAAAGAAGAGTAAACATTACATACATGAAGCCGTTCTTATCTTAGCCATCATAGACATATTCTCATCCTCGACATCATCAATGTCGTTGTAAAACATATCCATCGTCATTGTCATAAAAGCTTGTAATACTGTAAACCTTTGTTTTGGGAAACTATAGACATTTTGGAAAACATTGACGGGTTATAGAAAAAAGTAGTCATTTTCTTGGGACCATTGACACCTAGCTTTTGAAAACAAAGAATATATGGAAGCACTTATGAAACCATAACATCAGAATCATGCCTTGAAAAAGAAGGGTAAGCCTTACATACTTATGCCAAAGACATGCCAAAAGAAGGAACAGTTAACTTTACATACCTGTGCCGCGCCTTACTAGCTACACTTATGCGTACAACTTGTTTTTCTACATTCAAGAGAGTTGACACAGTCATTAGATTCACCACCATATAGTTGTCTTAATCCTTCAAACAAATTAATTTCTAATCTGCCGAAATTTCGGCAGCATCTCCCCTATAAATACACCATCCCCGAGATCTCAACTCGGCCCCCATGTCAACAATCATATCAACAACAACAACCAGCAGTATATATACAATCAAATCACCTCAACTTTACACAACACAAGTTCCAAATAACTAGCATAAAACTCCGATACCAAAATAGAGTTTTTAAACTTTATTTCATAAAATATTTAACCATATCAAACTGGGGGTCGTGTGGCTGAAACCAGCAGCAACCACACCCTTTTTAAAACACTTTAAAGCCCTGCAACATACAACCCAACCAGCTGCACCCACAGCGCCACAACGACAACACACTACGCGATTTCGATTTAGCTACTACGACTTTAATTTAGTAGTTTCCAACATCATGCATCCTTATACATTTTCTCTGCTTCCAGCCATATTTAGGACATTTAATACACCTCATAAAAACATCATAAACTCCAATTTGAAAGGAGAGACCTTACCTTTACCGAAACTCTCCAAAACTTGCCTCGGAAGCTCTCCTAGCGCGGTGTCACGCCCCGGGAGGGTACCCTAGACGTAACCGGTACTCGAAGGCCATTTCTGACCTCCGATCGAACCACTTGATACATTCACTCATTCATTCAAGCATATTCTCTTAGCGGAAACTCAATTAAAGGAATCCTTCTCATAACTAAGGGCCGAAGGCCAAACATTTACAATCAAAGAAGATAATCAAAATAGAACTCCTCAAAATGACCGCTCGACCTCTCACACTCCAGTCTATGAAGCCTCTATTCAAGTCTAAAAGGTACCAATGACAAGCCTATGGCTACCGACAATCTAAATAAGGAAAAGATAATAAAAAACTGTACAAGAAGGCCCAATATCCTCCGAGAACTAGGAGGACTCACCGACTGGCTGGGAGTGTAAGTAGATCTTCAACGGAGCGCCGGTTGATGATCTCTAGTACCTGTCTCTGCATCATGAAATGATGCAGGCCAAATGGCGTCAGTACATGGAATGTACGAGTATGTAAAATGGCCGAATACAACGAACATCAATAAAGAATCAATCAACTCGGGAACTCGACTCAAAAGGGATGACAACTCAATCAAATGTCCTAAGCCTAAACAAGGATATGATTTAGACTGGACCAATCATATACAATTCAACTCAATCTGACTTAGAGTGCTATCAAAACTTATTTGGGAGTTTCTCTTAACCGACAACCAACACTTATGAGCCAGTGAAGGTACAACGAAATGACATCGTTGCCACGTCCGTTCATACCTTGCCAGGGCATGAACGACGAACACTCATGGAACCAATCCAACCAGGTCCTATAATGTCAGGACAAAAGCTCTCGGGGAAGCATCCGACTTTAACGGTTCAATCCCCCTTATATTTGGCAACACAGGTATTGGGTTCGAGTATGGACTATACTCTTGTCCAATTCGGTGCTCAATAATCCTCCCAAGACTCAATGCTCATAAAACTTTATCAAATCAACTCAATCAACTCATATCAATAAGTCTCATTACAACCTTGCCAACTCATCAACTCTATCACAATCAAATCTCAATCTCAATGCTCAATCTCAATCATATCTTCAAGTAAGTTTTAAATGCACATATATATATATCATCTAGATATAAAATCAATCATTACCTCCATCCATTTGAGAAAAAAAATCTGTGACTCATCACATCTTCAAGATTTCAAATCGACATTCTTACAATAGGCAACATTTTTAAGGGATGACATCCTTTATCAACTCTACATATTTAAGAAGACCAACAAGACATATTCAACAACTCATTTCTTCATCATCTCATACTCACATAAGGGCTCATTTTAGAAACCTCTTAGCTCAACAACATTGGCACATAAATAATAAAAAAAATGGAAACAAACCTCATTCAAACATGTACCATACCAAGAAACTCCATTTTCATGAATATCTAACCTCAAAACAAGAATAGGGCACATGGGTGGACTCAACCCATGTTTTGGATAGCCTTACATACCTTAGTAAAGATTTGAAGAAAACCTTGTGGTTGGGTCTTCAATGGAGGACTCTAATCTTGAAGCTTCTTGGACTCCTTTTTGGTTAGAAGTGGAGAAGAAGAGAAGAGAGAGGAGCTAGGGCTTTTCTTTAGAGAGAGAGTGGGGGCTGCCAAATGGGTTCCCAAAAGACCAAGGGTTACATATATATAATTTGGGTAAGTTCCCAAATTGCCCCTCCTCAAAAGTTCTGAAAATAGGCTAAAACGCCCTTGGCGCGATAGTGGCGCGTCGCGCCCTTACAGCGCCAAGGCCAATCACTCCTAAAACCTGCATAACTTTTAGTGGCGCATCGCGCCAGGGACCAAACTACTGAGGAATGTTTCTGGCGCGATAGTGGCGCGTCGCGCCCTTACAGCGCCAAGCCCATTATTCTGAATTCTGGGAATTTGGCCTGAAAAACCCTGCACAACTTTTAGTGGCGCGTCGCGCCAGGGCCAAACTACTGAGGCATATTTCTGGCGCGATAGTGGCGCGTCGCGCCCTTACAGCACCAAGGCCATTTCCCCAGCAGTTGCAACTCAGGCCAAAAATGAAATTCCTGTCGTGCTAGTTCATCTTAGGATAGTCATATCTTTTGACTCCGAACTCCAAAGTTTACGTTCTTGGTGGCGTTGGAAAGAAGACTCGACGACCTTTAATTTAATAAGTTGTGGGCCACCCAGATTGAAGCTTTTCAAATATAGGGTCGTTAAAAGTTGACCCTTATATGAACTCGTCCTAAACTTAGCCACAATGGATCTCTTGGACTTAGCTCGGTCCTAGGGGTCCTCAATGACCTCACATCACCTCCAATGCTCCGAATTTCTCAGGGACTCATCTTAACTCAAGCACATACTTCAAAATTAATACGATGGGCCCCACACGTATACAAAAAAGGCCCAAATCTTAGGAATTTTTTTTGAGGGGTGTTATATTATCTCTTCCTTGAGATCAGTCATCCTCGAATGACGGGTAACCAAGAATGGACTCGGGGTACAAATCATAATCAAAACTCAGTCATTCAATCAATCCAATTCTAAATCAATTATTAATCAAGACTCAAAATGCACAAATGAATTCAATATCAAGAAAAGGGACATTACCTTCGACATTCTCCTTGGTAGGCACGAATAGATGTGGATATTTAGATTTTATGGCTTCCTCCGCTTCCCACGTGGCTTCCTCAACAAATTGATTCCTCCATAGAACCTTGACTGAGGCAACTTCTTTGTTCCTCAATTTGCGGATTTAACGATCAAGAATTTGGATTGGAGCCTCCTCATAGGATAAGCCATCCTTAATTCCAACGCTTCCAATAGGGACTACCAATGAGGGATCACCCAAGCACTTTTTCAACATTGAAATGTGGAATACCGGATGAATAGAAGCTAGCTTCGAGGGTAAGTCCAACTCATATGCAACACTCCCGATCCGCCTCAAGATTTGGTACGGGCCAATATATCGAGGACTAAGTTTCCCCTTCTTTCCAAACCTCATGACCCCCTTCATGGGTGACACTTTCAAATACACCCAATCATCCACCTCAAACTCTAAGTCTCTCCTTCTCACATCGGTGTAAGATTTTTGGCGACTTTGGGCTATTTTTAGCTTCTCTCGAATAACTCGTACCTTTTCCATGGCTTGATGAATAAGGTCAGGCCCAATCAACTCGGCTTCACCAACTTCAAACCACCCAATGGGCGATCTACACCTTCTTCCATACAAGGCTTCATAAGGAGCCATTTGAATGCTTGCATGATAGCTATTGTTATATGCAAACTCTATGACAGGCAAGTGATCACCCCAATTCCCCTTGAAGTCAAGCACACACGCCCTCAACATATCTTCCAATGTTTGAATGGTGCGCTCTGCTTGGCCATCTGTCTGGGGATGGAATGCTGTACTCAAGTTTACCCTCGAACCAAATCCCTTCTAAAAGTATTTCCAAAATTGGGAAGTGAATTGAGCTCCTCTGTCCGAGATGATAGACAGAGGGACCCCATGCAATCTGACGATCTCTTGTATATATAACTTTGCATAATCTTATGCGGTGTTGGTAGTCTTAACCGCCAAGAAGTGAGCTGATTTCGTCATTCTATCCATAATCACCCAAATGGAATCATGTTTCTTTCGAGACTTTGGCAAGACTGTAATAAAGTCCATGTTGATCATCTCCCACTTCCATTTTGGAATTTCTATGTTTTGGGCTAGACCACATGGTCTTTGATGCTCAACCTTCACTTGTTGACAATTCAGGCATTTGGAAACAAATTCCGCAATGTCTCTCTTCATCCCACTCCACCAATAGATCTCCCTCAAGTCATGGTACATTTTGGTGGAACCCGGATGAATGGAGTATCTAGAACTATGCGCTTCGGCCATAATCCTCTCTCGAACATCGTCAAAATCCGGCACACACAATCTATTTTTGTACCGCAACACACCATCTCCCCCTTGGGTAAAAACCATTACCTCTTGTTTGTGTACTACTCCCTTCAATTGGAGAAGGACGGGATCTTGGTCTTGCTTCTCCTTCATTTCTGCCACAAATGAGGAGGTAGACCCATCCTGAACTGTAACTCCGCCTTCATTATTCTCTTCCAGATGAACTCCCAATCGGGCTAATCTGTGTACCTCCTTTGCCAATTCTCTCCTTCCTTCCTTTACGTGGCTAGTGCTACCCATAGAAAACCTGCTAAGAGTATCAGCAACAACATTAGCTTTACCTGGATGGTAGAGGATGCTCATATCATAGTCCTTGAGTAGCTCAAGCCATCTCCTTTGCCTCAGGTTGAGTTCCTTCTGGCTAAAGACGTATTGCAAGCTCTTGTGATCGGTGAATACATCGATATGCACTCCATACAGGTAGTGGCGCCAGATTTTAAGTGCAAACACCACAGCTGCCAGCTCAAGGTCATGAGTTGGGTAATTTCTCTTAGGAAGCTTAAGCTGTCTTGAAGCATAGTCTATTACCTTCCCCCTTTGCATCAACACACAACCCAACCCAATTCTGGAGGCATCACAATAAATCACAAAACCCTCCGTTCCATCGGGCAAAGTTAGAACAGGAGCGGTGGTTAGCTTGGTCTTCAATTTCTGGAAACTCTCCTCATAGGCATCAGACCATTGGAACTTAGCCTTCTTTTGGGTCAGCTTAGTCAATGGTGATGATATGGATGAGAATCCCTCTACGAACCTTCGATAGTACCCAGCCAAACCCAGGAAGCTCCTTATCTCTGTTGGGGATGTGGGTCTAGGCCAATTCTTCACACATTTAATTTTCTGAGTATCAACCTGAATGCCATCTCCAGATATAATGTGGCCTAAGAAGGCCACTGATGCAAGCCAAAATTCACATTTAGAGAACTTTGCATACAATACCTGGTCCCTCAAAGTTTGTAAAACGACTCTAAGATGATAAGCGTGCTCCTCTTCATTTCTGGAGTAAACCAGAATATCATCTATGAATACAATCACAAACATATCAAGATACGGTTTGAATACTCGGTTCATGAGATCTATAAAAGCGGCGGGGGCATTAGTCAACCCAAAGGACATGACCAAAAATTCAAAGTGGCCATAATGAGTTTGGAAAGTAGTCTTCGGAACATCGCATTCTCTCACCTTCAACTGGTGGTAGTTGGATCTCAAGTCTATCTTTGAGAAATAAGTGGTACCTTGAAGTTGATCGAATAAGTCATCTATTCTGGGGAGAGGGTATTTGTTCTTTACGGTGACCTTATTCAACTGCCTGTAGTCGATACACATTCTAAGGGACCCATTTTTCTTCCGCACAAATAGGACCGGGGCACCCCATGGTGAGACACTCGGCCTAATAAATCCCTTATCTAATAAGTCCTTCAGCTGCTCCTTCAACTCCTTCAAATCCGCCGGAGCCATTCTATATGGAGAAATTGAGATAGGATGGGTATCAGAAAGAACATCAATCCCGAAGTCGATCTCTCTATCAGGAGGGACTCCAGGCAGATCTTCAGGAAAGACATCCGGAAACTCATTGACAATCGGAACCGACTCAAGGGATGAAGACTCAATGCTGTCATCTTTCACTCGGACAAGGTGATAAATACACCCTTTTGAGATTAGCTTCCTGGCCCTAAGGTATGAAATAAACTTACCCTTAGGCACAACAGGACTACCCTTCCACTCTATGACAGCCTCATTCGGGAATTTAAACGTGACGATCTGAGTTCTATAATCAATAGAGACATAACAGATATAAAGCCAGTCCATGCCAAGGATCACGTCGAAATCAACCATGTCTAACTCAACCAAGTCAGCCAAGGTGTCCCTGTGATGAATTGACACGGTGCAATATCTATAGACTCTCTCAGCTAGGACAGAATCACTGACAGGAGTGGCCACACTAAAAGGCTCAAGAACACATTCAGGAATTTTATTGAATTTACTAGCCACATAAGGAGTCACAAAAGATAAGGTGGCACCTGGATCCATCAATATATAACAATCAAAAGAAGAGACTCGAATCATACCCGTCACGACGTTTGGGGAGTTCTCCTGATCTTGGCGACTACCCATGGCATATAGGCGGTTTGTACCTCCACTCGTACCTGGAGTAGTGCCCCTCTGATTACCTCTAGCTGGTGGTGCAGTGGCAGAGGACTGGGCCCTGTTCCCCCATGTTGGACACTCCCTCAGAAGATGGCCCATTTGGCCGCATTTATAGCAACCAACCCTTCCTGCTCTGCATTCTCCCAAGTGGAGCCTACCACACTTACTGCATGGTGGATTTCTCTTCGAACCTTGACTTACACTGACCGGGGATTAAGAAATCTGGGGTCTGAAATTCTGGCGACTTTGTCCCTGCCAATCATACCTGTCCTGCGGCATCGATGCGCTGGCGGTAGATGAGGCATAGGTGGAAGGCCTCTTCTAGAAGAAGGACCTGTTGCCCCTGCTTTGCCTCTGCTCATTCTCATGCCCAGCTAATCTTGCCTTTTTGCTCAGGTGCTCTTCTCTGTCTTTTCTTTTCTCCTCCTCTACCTGTTGAGCATACACCATTAATTTGGAAAGATCCATATCCGAGATCAACAATGCTGCCTTGCACTCTTTCTTCACATGCCTCCCTAATCCGGAGACGAATTTCCTCATCTTTGACCTCACATCAGGAATCATCTCTGAAGCATACCTGGACAGCTGGATGAACTTTAGGCCATACTCCTTAACCGACATACCTTCCTGTTTCAGATTGACAAATTCCTCCACCTTTGCTTCCCTCAATTCCCGAGAAAAGAAGTGGTCAAGAAAAGCTCCCTCAAATTCATCCCACCTAGCAGGTTCAGCATCTTCACCCCTACCTTGTTCCCATTGGTTATACCAAATATTTTCCACATCTTTGAGTTGATAAGACACCAACTCGACCCCCTCGATTTCTGTAGCATACATAGCTTTTAGAATCTTCCACATCTCATCGATAAAGTTTTGGAGATCTTCATCGACCTTAGAACTCGTGAATGCCGGTGGATTCATCCTCAGAAAGTCTCTAATTCTTGTGGCAGCAGATGGCTCCTGGGAACTAGAGCTGAGAGTCGGCAAACTCTGGTTACTACTTCGGGCAACCATTAGTTGCGTGAGCATTGCAATTGCCCCTCGAAATTCAGCCTCTGATGTGGGGGCAGGTGGGGTAGATGGCACTTGAGGTGCCTCCGCATATCTCGCGGGTTGGCCTCTAGCCCTTGCTGGGCGTGCCTCCGACTGTGCCATCCCTGCATTATCAACATTCCTCTGGCTAGCAGTACGTTTAGGAGGCATTATCTGTAACGTATAAACGCACGAATTAGAAAGAAAGTTTCATGGAGTTTAACTCCATCGCACGAATTCAGAGTATGAAAAAAAGTGAAACAATTCCTAATGTCCTATAGCCTCCTGCTTATAAGTGTGGTGCACAACACACCCATAAGCAAGACTCTACTAGACACGGCTTCATAGACTCCCTGGGACACTTAAACTCTGTGCTCTGATACCATGTTTGTCACGCCCCAGGAGGGTACCCTAGACGTAACCGGCACTCGAAGGCCATTTCTGACCTCCGAGCAAACCACTTGATACAGTCACTCATTCATTCAAGCATATTCTCTTAGCGGAAACTCAATTAAAGGAATCCTTCTCATAACTAAGGGCCGAAGGCCAAACATTTACAATCAAAGAAGATAATCAAAATAGGACTCCTCAAAATGACCGCTCGACCTCCCACACTCCAGACTATGAAGCCTTTATTTAAGTCTAAAAAGTGTCAATGACAAGCCCATGGCTACCGACAATCTAAATAAGGAAAAGACAATCAAAAACTGTACAAGAAGGCCCAATATCCTTCGGAAACTAGGAGGACTCACCGACTGGCTGGGAGTGTAAGTAGATCTTCAACGGAGCGCCGATTGATGATCTCTAGTACCTGTCTCTGCATCATGAAATGATGCAGGCCAAATGGCGTCAGTACATGGAATGTACGAGTATGTAAAATGGCCGAATACAACGAACATCAATGAAGAATTAATCAACTCGGGAACTCGACTCAAAAGGGATGACAACTCAATCAAATGTCCTAAGCCTAAACAAGGATATGATTTAGACTGGACCAATCATATACAATTCAACTCAATCTGACTTAGAGTGCTATCAAAACTTATTTGGGAGTTTCTCTTAACCGACAACCAACACTTATGAGCCAGTGAAGGTACAACGAAATGACGTCGTTGCCACGCCCGTTCATACCTTGCCAGGGCATGAACGACGAACACTCATGGAACCAATCCAACCAGGTCCTATAATGTCAGGACAAAAGCTCTCGGGGAAGCATCCGACTTTAACGGTTCAATCCCCCTTACGTTTGGCAACACAGGTATTGGGTTCGAGTATGGACTATACTCTTGTCCAATTCGGTGCTCAATACTCCTCCCAAGACTCAATGCTCATAAAACTCTATCAAATCAACTCAATCAACTCATATCAACAAGTCTCATTACAACCTTGCCAACTCATCAACTCTATCACAATCAAATCTCAATCTCAATGCTCAATCTCAATCATATCTTCAAGTAAGTTTTAAATGCACATATATATACATCATCTAGATAAAAAATCAATCATTACCTCCATCCATTTGAGAAAAAAATCTTTGTGACTCATCACATCTTCAAGACTTCAAATCGACATTCTTACAATAAGCAATATTTTTAAGGGATAACATCCTTTATCAACTCTACATATTTAAGAAGACCAACAAGATATATTCAACAACTCATTTCTTCATTATCTCATACTCACATAAGGGCTCATTTTAGGAACCTCTTAGCTCAACAACATTGGCACATAAATAATACAAAAACATGTAAACAAACCTCATTCAAACATGTACCATACCAAGAAACTCCATTTTCATGAATATCTAACCTCAAAACAAGAATAGGGCACATAGGTGGACTCAACCCATGTTTTGGATAGCCTTACATACCTTAGTGAAGATTTGAAGAAAACCTTATGGTTGGGTCTTCAATGGAGGACTCTAATCTTGAAGCTTCTTGGACTCCTTTTTGGTTAGAAGTGGAGAAGAAGAGAAGAGAGAGGAGCTAGGGCTTTTCTTTAGAGAGAGAGTGGGGGCTGCCAAATAGGTTCCCAAAAGACCAAGGGTTACATATATATAATTTGGGTAAGTTCCCAAATTGCCTCTCCTCAAAAGTTCTGAAAATAGGCTAAAACGCTCTTGGCGCGATAGTGGCGCGTCGCGCCCTTACAGCGCCAAGGCCAATCACTCCTAAAACCTGGACAACTTTTAGTGGCGCATCGCGCCAGGGACCAAACTACTGAGGCATGTTTCTGGCGCGATAGTGGCGCGTCGCGCCCTTACAGCGCCAAGCCCATTGTTCTGAATTCTGGGAATTTGGCCTAAAAAACCCTGCACAACTTTTAGTGGCGCATCGCGCCAGGGACCAAACTACTGAGGCATGTTTCTGGCGCGATAGTGGCGCGTCGCGCCCTTACAGCGCGAAGGCCATTTCCCCAGCAGTTGCAACTCAGGCCAAAAATGAAATTTCTTTCGTGCTAGTTCATCTTAGGATCATCATATCTTTTGACTCTGAACTCTAAAATTTACGTTCTTGGTGGCATTGGAAAGAAGACTCGACGACCTTTAATTTGATAGGTCGTGGGCCACCCAGATTGACGCCTTTCAAAAGATAGGGTAGTTAAAAGTTGACCCTTACATGAACTCGTCCTAAACTTAGCCACAACGGATCTCTTGGACTTAGCTCGGTCCTAGGGGTCCTTAATGACCCCACATCACCTCCAACGCTCCTAATTTCTCAGGGACTCATCTTAACTCAAGCACATACTTCGAAATAAATATGATGGGCCTCACACGTATACAAAGAAGGCTCGAATCTTAGGGAAAAATTTTGAGGGGTGTTATATGCGGCTAAAACTTTGGGGCTGTTTGGTGACGTTTTTGGGCTGCTACAAACCATAAATTTACGTTACCAATACCTTCATAACAGCTTTGTTTTCCTTTTTGTTTTCCAAGCCCAATCACTTAGTTCCTATTATTATTATCATTATTTGAGCCCAACAAAACCATAAGTCGTATTAGTAATTCATCAACTAGTTTCCAAAATTTCCAATTTTGCCCTCGGCCTTCCTCCGTATTTTCACACCAATTTTTCCATTAACATCACACCGGTACTAATTAAAATGAATAAAATAATTCACAACTTTACTCCTTGCAAGCTAAAAAAAAAATTCCTCTTTCCGCATGCCCAAGAGTGCGGGATATAACATTTATAGAAAATTAACAATCTAGGAGGGTATGAAGTAAATAAAAATATCAAGTACAATAAAGTTTGACGTTGAGAAATTCAATGAGACTAATTTCTCATTGTGTAAAATAAAAATAAGAGCGATATTGAGAAAAGACAATTGCTTAACTGCAATTGAAGCTAGGCCCACAGACTTTACTGATGACAGCAAGTGGAACGATATAGACAGCATCGCAGTTGCTGATCTACACTTGGCACTAGCTGATCAAGTATTGTCTAGTGTGGCTGGAAAATAGATGGCAAAGGAAATATGGGAGTCTTACGAGATTGTATGAGGCCAAGTTTTTGCATAATAAAATCTTCTTAAAAAGAAGATTGTATACTCTTCAAATGAAAGAGTCCATGTCGGTTACTAAACACATCAATACTTTGAATACTCTATTTTCGCAACTTACAATAATGGGTTGCAAAATAAAGGAGACTGAACGTGCGGAGTTTCTACTTTAAAGTCTGTCTGACTCGTATGATCAACTCATCATCAACCTGACAAATAATACGGATAGTCTAGTTTTCGATGAAATTGAAGTCGTTGTCTTAAAAGAAGAAAATCGGCATAAAAGAAAATAGACAAGCAAGTTCACAGCAAGCAGAAGCTTTGATGATGGTGAGAGAAAGACCAACGGAATGTAGCCCCAGTGGGAGTCACAATCATGGTATGGTAGATCTCAATCAAGAAGTAAGAAGAATATCAATGTTACAACTGTGGAAAGAAAGATCAATTCAAGAAACATTGTGTCACGCCCCGGGAGGGTACCCTAGACGTGGCCGACACTCAAAAACCATTTCTGGCCTTCAAGCGAACCACTTGGTCCAATCACACTTTCATTCAATTACACTCTATTAGCGGAAGACTCAAATCATAAGAATACTATTCATAATAAAGCCAAAGGCCAACCACATCTCCATTCAACAACTAGAAAAAATAAAACTAGTCACAACGAAATAATTCAACATCATCCACACTCTAGTCTATGAAGCCTCTATCAACAATATAAGAGGTGCCAATGACAAATTCATGGATACCACAAATCAAAATAAAGGAAAACTAACTCAAAGCTGAAAAGATAAGTGCGATATCCTTCGAAAACAAGAAGGACTCACCAACTAGCTGGAAGTGAATAGATCTTCAACGATGCGCCTGTTGATGATCTCTAGTACCTGTCTCTGCATAATGAAACGATGCAGGCTAAATGGCGTCAGTACGTGGAATATACGAGTATGTAAAATGGACGAATGAAACATACATCAAGGTGGGATCAAATCAACTCAGAATCTCAACTCAAAAGAAGGTACAACTCAATCAAGATGTTCTGAGTCTAAACAAAATATAATTTATACAGGACCAATCACATACAATCCATCCCAATCCATCCCAATCTGACTCAGAGTACTATCAAGACCTATATGGGAGTTTCTCTTATCCGACAACCATCACTTATGAGCCAGTGATAGTACAACAAGACGACATTGTTTCCACGTCCGTTCATACCTTGCCAGGGTAAGAACGAATCAATAAATCATGGATTCATACCCAATCAAGTCCTATTATATCAGGACAATAATTTGGAAAATATCTGACTTTAACGGTCCAATCCGTTCCTACATTTGGCGACGTAGTTATTGGATTCGAGTTATTACTTACTCTTACCCAATTCGATGTTCGATACTCCTCCCAAGACTCAATGCTCATAAAACTCTATCCAATCAATTCAATCTAATCATATCGACCAGTCTCGTTTGGACCTTTGTCAATTCATCAATTTTATCCCAAATCAAGCCTCTTGACCAATCATATTATCCAATCAACCCCAATCTTATATATTTTTTTTAAAGGCGTGTAAAAGACAATGGCCTAGTCTATATCTTTTTTTTATTTTTTTATTTTTAGGAAATCTCAAGAATATTGCTTACTTTACTTTCTGGCATCACCTTTGACTAGAAAGAATGTCTTTCCATAGAGTTCTTTTGCCAAACATTATTATTTAATAACTATCCAAGTTGTCCCAAACCAAACCAAACACTTCACGTGAAATTAGGAAATAAATGATAAAGTTTAGCTTTTTCTATATTATTAGAATATATCAAAGTGGAAGTATTATATGAATATACTAATAGGAATATAAATTTTTCTTAAATATAATTTAATTTCATGATGCTAATGGAATTCCATTAAGGCATCAACTCACAGAAATTGGATTCATGCTAACTAAAAGGTTAATCAAATATTGTCCCCATCTTATTTCTAGAAATTTGGATCTGTGAAGGTGTTAAACTAATGAAAATATCCTAACCAACATTTTAGTATTCTTTCTATGTTCCATCATTTGGTAATTGAATTAAGCTGTAACATACCAACGGATTCTAAGTTACTGCAAGTTAATTATCTATTGCTAATATAACAAAAATATGTTTAACAACTCATATCAATCAACTCTTAGACATAACAAAATATGTATAACAACTCATATCAATCAACTCTTAGACATAACAAAATATGTATAACAACTCATATCAATCAACTCTTAGACACAACAAAATATGTATAACAACTCATATCAATCAACTCATATCAAACATGAAACATTTATCAATTTCTCAACTTATCAATATCAACATAACAAAATCAAGTTAATAGATGTATGAACTCATTAGGACATAAATCTATCAAGAAAACCCAATTCCTATGAAAATTCAATCTTAAAGAAGATGTAGGGCACATGGTGAATTTAATCCATGTTTTTAGTAGCCTTACATATCTTAGTGTAGATTTTGAAGAAACCTTAATGTTAGGTCTTCAAAGGAAAACTTGAATCCTTGAGTTTGAGAGGATTTTATTAGAGATAATTTGAGAGAGAAAGGGATGAAGATTAGGGTTGTTTGGAGAGGCAAGAGACTGAAATTATGATCCAAAACGCGTCTAGTTATGTATATAGATATTAGGTAATTTTACTAAAATATCCCTATAAATTCTAGAAAATTGGCCAAAATTCACTGCAGGTCCTCTCTGTTCGATCAAGCATAACTTTTGACTCCGAACTCGGAAAAATATAATCTTGATGGCGTTGGAAAGAAGACTCAAAGACCTTTAATTTGATAGGTTATGGTACACCTAATTCGTTATATTTTAGGAGATATGGTCATTTGAAGTTGACCCTTATACTAACTCATTCGGAAACTTAGCCCATAGGAATTCTTTGGACTTGGCTTGAATTTTAGGATCCCTTATGACCCTAAATCACATATAATATACTTTAAATACTTATGAATCAATCATAGATCATATATACAATTTGAAGGCTATGAGTTTGATCTTATAAGTACATGAAGAATGGTCTGAATCTTAGTAAAATAAAAGTTAGGGTGTTACAGATTGTCGGTTCAAAAAGAAGAGTGAACACCCTGAGTCATCAAATGCTCAAGAAAATGTGGTGATATTTTAAGTAGTAAAGCAATATCAAATAATGAAGGTTGAAAAGGTTTCACTGATGTCTGGATCATGGACACAAGAGCAACATGGCAAATGACTTTCTGAAGAGAATGGTTCCATCAATATAATCTTATCTCAGGGGGGTCTGTGTTCATTATAGACGATCATGCTTTGAACGTTATTGATATTGGGTCCATCGAAATAAAGATGTATGATGGCATGATACGCACCATCTAGGAGGTACTACATGTAAAAGACTTGAGGAAGAATCTATTATTTTTGGGACAATTAGATGATACTGGATGTTTATATAAGAATCATGGTGGAGTCATGAAAATATCAAAAGGAGCGTTTGTAGTTATGAAAGCAGAAAAACTTGCTGCAAATCTATATGTGCTTAAAGGTAAAACACACCAAGAAGGAGAAGCATCAACCGCATCAGCAAGTTCATTTGAAGAATCAACGATGATGTGGCATCGTAAACTTTGCCATATGTCGAAACGAGGTTTGAAGATTTTTGCTGAGCAAAAGCTTCTTCCAGGTATCAAAAAGGTTTCATTACCCTTTTGTGAGCATTGTGTTACCAGTAAACAACATAGACTGAAGTTTAATAGTTCCTCTGCTAAAAGCAAGGATATATTAGATCTGGTTCACTTTGATATTTGGCAAGCAACGGTGGAGTCCCAAAGAGGAGCGAAATATTTTATGTCATTTATCGATAATTACTCCAAAAGAAGTTGGGTGTATCCAACCAAGAGAAAGAAAGATGTTTTTCCAGTTTTCAAAGGGTTCAAAGCACGGATGGAACTTGAATCTAAGAAAAAGATCAAGTATTTGAGGACAGATAATGGAGGAGAGTACACTGGTGATGAATTTGATAACTTTTATAAATAAAAAAATATTAAAAGGAAGTTCACAGTGGCATATACTCCACAATAAAATGGAGTAGTAGAGCGGATGAACAGAACCTTATTGGAATGGATAAGAGCTATGTTGGCAACTGCAAGGTTAGAAAACCCATTCTAGGCAGAAGCAGTCAAAACCATCTGTTATGTGATCAATGGGTCACCATCAACCGCAATTGATCTGAAAATGCCAATGGAGATATGGATGGGAAAAAAAACTAATTATTCTCGCCTACATATATTTGGAAGTCCTGCTTATATTATGTACAACACCTAAGAAAAATCGAAGTTGGATCCGAAATCCAGGAAATGCATTTTCTTAGGGTATGTTGATGGAGTCAAGGGGTATAGCTTATGGATCCCACTTTTCGCAAGGTGATAATCAGCAGGGATGTTGTATTTGTTGAAAACAAGATACAAATAAAAGAAGGTAGCACTTCAAAAGAAAAATCAGAGACTACTACAGTTGAAATTGAAGAAATAAAAGAAGTTCCAGTTTCTTCTGAAGCAGCACCAGAGCACGAAGAACAAGAGCAAGCTAAGATCGAAACTCCACAAGTTCGACGGTCAACTCGGGAGAGAAGAGAACCAGCTTGATACTCAGATTATTCTATGGAGGGCAATGTTGCATATTGTCTATTAACAAAGAATGGAAAGTCTTCAACTTTTCACGAGGGTATGAAAGGCCAAGAATCATCTCTATGGATAACACCAATGCAAGAATAAATTGAAGCTCTTCATAAAAATAAAACATGAGATCTTGTTCAATTACCACAAGAAAGGAAGGCCATCGGAAACAAATGGGTCTACAAGATCAAACGCAATGGTAATGATCAAGTGGAGAAGTATTATGCAAGATTGGTGGTAAAAGGATTCGCTCAGAAAGAAGCTATAGACTTCAATGAGATATTTTCTCTGGTGGTTCGACTCACAACAATTCGAGTGGTCTAGGCGATGTGTGCTACATTTGACTTGTACTTGGAACAGTTAGATGTCAAAACTGCATTTCTTCATGGAGAGCTTGAAGAAGAAATTTACATACTTCAACTAGAAGGTTTTGAAGAACAGGGAAAAAAGAACTTGGTTTGCAGGTTGAACAAATCTCTATACGGTCTCAAACAGGCACCGAGATATTGGTATAAGAGATTTGATTCCTTCATTATAAGCCTTGGATACAACAGACATAGTTCAGATCCTTGTGTTTATTACAAGAGACATAATTTAGATCCTTTTGTTATTTTACTGTTGTATGTTGATGACATATTGGTAGCAGGCCCTAACAAAGATCGTCTCACAAATTTAAAGGCACAGTTGGCTAGGGAATTTGAAATGAAGGACTTGGGACCAGCAAATAAGATTCTAGGATGCAAATTCACCGAGACAGAAATAATAGAAAGATTTATCTTTCTCAAAAGAACTACTTGAAGAAAATCTTGCGATGCTTCAAGATGCAAGATGAGTCCTAGAAATGAATCAGAGAGGATGGAGATGTCTCGAGTACCGTATGCATCAGTAGTGGGAAGTTTAATATTCTCCATGGTATGTACAAGACTTGACATTGCACAAGCAGTGGGAGTGGTTAGTCGATACATGGCTAATCCTGGTAGAGAGCATTGGAATACTGTTAAGAGGATCCTGAGATACATCAAGGGTACCTCAGATGTTGCAATGTGTTTTGGAGGATCAGAATTTACAGTTAAAGGTTATGTTGATTCCGATTATGCAGGTGATCTTGATAAAAGTAAGTCCACCATAGGTTATATGTTTACTCTTGCTGGAGGAATTGTAAGCTGGGTTTCAAAACTATAATATATCGTGGCTATATCGACGACGGAAGCAGAATATGTAGCAGCTACACAAGCTAGCAAAGAGGCAATATAGATGCAGATATTACTAGAGGAGCTCGGGCAGAAACAAGAGAAGGTTGCTCTGTTTTGTGACAGTCAGAGCGTTTTGCATATTGCATAGAATCAGATATTTCATTTAAGGAAAAACCACATACGAGTTCAGTATCACTTTGTTCGTGAAAAGGTAGAAGAAGGCAGTGTGGATAATCAGAAAATTCACACTAATGACAACCTAGCAGATATGTTTACGAAGTCGATCAAAAGTAACAAGTTTATATGGTGTCGATCTTCTATTGGCCTAGCAAAAATGTAACATTGCAGTAATTGGGTAGAAAGGATAGTATGAAGACTTAATTGATTCTCAATTAAATCTTCAAGTGAGAGAATGCAACAAAAGTCAAAAAAGTAGGGGAAAGAAAAGTCAAAAAGGAAGAAACATACGCAACAACTTTTGACAGAAAAAAACGCGTAGAAATCGTCCAACTTTTGACAGGAAAAAGAACGTGCAGAAAATTAACGCGTAAAAGTTTTACGCATTTTATTCCTCCTATAAATAGAGGGTCTCATGCCTCGTTTAATTCATTCAAAAAAAGAGAGTAAGAATATAAAGAGAGTTATACACCAAGATAAATATTGTATTCTTGAGTGTCCTCTTTAGTAGTTATTTTTTTTACAAGAGAGAAGTATTAATTGTTGTTTTCTCCTTGTATTTGAGAGCAGTGTACTCTCATATTATCATAGTAAAATTCTTCTACCCCGTGATTTTTCTCCTCTATCTGTTTGAGGGGTTTTCACGTAAAATTTTCATGTCCAATTTATTTTCACTATTTATTATCATTTCAAACTTTAGTTGTGGTGCTTCCTCACCCCAACAATTATTATTTTATCGAATATTACTTTATTGAGGTTTTACTGTATATTAATCTCTATATTGAAAGTTATATCCGCTTTTACGTGTAAGCCCAAATTAATGTTGATCGGAGGCATGGGTACTTAGATTTTTCTTAGTCTGCAATCAACAAGAAGATTATCGTTCTTGCAATGGACAGGCAGAGGCGCCTCTATAGACAAATTAAAAAAACAAATGCCTTAGCCTCAAAATTTGAGAGACCTCACTTTTTTTTTAGAATAATAGAATCGTAAGTTTCTTTTTAAAAAAGAAATATTTATAATAAATATACTTAAAATATTAATTTTTTTACAAGTTTCACACTCCAATTATCACTCTTTTTTTTATAAAATAATTTTTTTTCTTGAAAAACAAAATAAAGACCTCTCACTGAAGTGCGATTTTAGGCCACCAATAATATTGAGCCGTTGTAGTAAACAGGTAAGAAATTAAATCAAGTTAGCATTGATACTATTTACTTTCAACATGTGCTTTTTAATATCCTTTCTGAATATTTGCAAGGGTGTTTATTTGACTATTGACAAATTACAGTGTATACAAGGTTCAAATGGTAAATATTGAATCCTTTTGATTTATTGGTGTTTATTTTTTTTATATTTTGAATTTCTTTGATGAAAATCTTGGCTCCTTTAGTGCACAGGACATTCTAAAAAAATTTAAGATGATTGTTTGGTACGCGAAATTAGGTGAGATATTTAAATTTAAAATTAAATTTATATTGTGTTTGATTGACATTATAAATTTATTCCGAATATCTGACTCTTATCCTAACCAACTTGTGATGATTTTATAAATAAACTAGTCTAGAAATTATATTCTCTAGATAATTTGGTTCGTGTACTAAACGAATAGCAAGTTCATCAAACTAGTAGTTGTCTTAGCAAATATATTAGTACAATTATATATAGTCAAGTAAGGATGATAAGGGGAAAAAATAGACTAATGTCTACCAATAGTTCAAATCCATTGAAAAAAGTAGAGACAATTTCTTCGTCCCTTCGAGGACATCCTCCGAATAAAATAAAAAGAAGAGAAAGAAAAGACAGACGGCCGCCCAAGGAAAAAGGAAGAAGGGCAAGTTACGTTCAAAATAATTATATTTGTTAGTCTAATATATACTATATATCATTGAAGAAATTAAAGAAGTAAGGAATCATATACTATAAATTCAAGTTTGGTTGCATTGAAGTTATATACCACTTTTAATATCATCACATTAAAAGATATTGTAGAATAATGTAAACTACTACGATTACAACCCATAGAAAACAATGTAGAAACAAACAACCTGCCCAATTTAAGGAAATCTTTCCTTTTGGGAGAAAAAGTTTTAAGAAAATCAACTAGATGGTTGGTTCTGATACCGCGTATTAGTTTGATGTTTGCTCTAGAACAATGGTACCAAAAAGACAAAAATCAGTTGAAGGACTGCTCTTAAGTTTCACAGATCATAAGTTATGGTTTTCATCACAAAAGGTGACAGCCTGAATGCAGAATCCACCACATTTACATTAGAACAGGGGAGCCATTCCAGACTAAAAGAGAATCAAATATCCTCGTTTATGAGTCACTAACATTATCTTCCAACAACTAAATAACTATCCAGAAACTTAAGTTAGAACTCAGCAATACAGAATGGAAGAATGATCAAGAAAAGCAATCTTCCTCCCAAAGCTGGACTGTTTTGTTCATTGACCTGAGAGAGAGAAAAAAATCATTAAGAAGCTATCAAGTTGCCCCACTCCCAAATAAGACTTTTCAATACAGATATACTATAGATAAGACAAATGAAGAACCACACCTTTTCAATCACTATGCATCCACCATATGCAATCAAAAACAAGTCCAAAATGACATCCCAATACTGGGAGCACAAGGATATACAAGAAAACACATCGGGGCTGCTAAAGCAAGAGAAACAACCAATCTACATGCAATAAAATACTGCGTTACAACTTACATGGGGGTTATTATACCAGGTCTAAAGATATGGTTTAGTTTGACTTTCATATCAAACTTAATAGTGCTAGGAAAAGACATTAAATTGATCGTGGAAGCTAATACAAAATCTCTTTCATAGAGAAAACATCATATTCAATTATTTTGACTCGTGACTTGATTGAAATATGGAACTTCCTCTCGAGCTGCATTACTAACGAGTCTGTTAAAAAGTCTAGTTAGCAAATTTTACAAGAACTTTCAAGTGGATGAGATCATTTGAGTGAACTCGGTTGGAGATTGAAACAACTTATCACTATGGCAATCATGAGCCTATTAGTCATAGAGAAATGGTTATACAAGTTATGATTTTGATGCTAAGTTTCGGCCAGTGTATGTGCTGAGACGAATTTCCTTTGTATGCTTGTTATGAATTCCTGGGAAATTAATACTAATATGTTGGATACATATATTAAATATTGGATGTAGATTGTGATATGTTTTTACCATAACAATGTCATGAATTGAGATATAGAATATTGAGATTTAGCTTTAGGGTTGAAATTTAGGAAAATTCAGATTTGACACATCAATTGACATCAAGATTGAAATTTGATGATAGATTTAGATTTCATAGCTTATAGGTAACGTGTTCATGTAGTCAATTTTGAATTTTGGACCACTAACCTGAGGGGCGGGTTTGAGTTGACCAAGAGTTGACTTTGACCCCAAGCTATCCTAAAAAGATGGGACTAGTTTTCCTAGACTAATTTGGACCCGGTATTTGTATTTTTGCATAGATTAAGTTGTTTCGGAGGCCAAAGGGCACACTTTTTTGATAGCGTACTAGTGACACATCACATATTACCTTACATCTTACGTGTATTATGTCACATAGGACGCGTGTTTTTGCTTGTTCAACTTTATACAAATTTAAGTGTCTCATTGTGAACACTCAAAGTTGGAGGGTGTAGATGCGAGCTGAAGCCAAGTCGAAGGTCACATTTATTTATTATGCCTACTGTTTAACTTGGTCTTATTTATCTTTAGACACTTAAACTTTTATAGAGCTGAACACGTAGGCACACACATCCTACTTAACGTCTAAAGTGTCAATTATCATCCTACGCGGCATCCTACATATATTATGTCATGTAGAGTGTGTGTATTTATTTAAATTATACAAGTTTAAGTGTCACCCAAAGTTAAAGTACATATTTATGTATTACTATATGCCTTGGTAAAAAAATAATTCATTTCTTTGATGACCACTCAAAATGTTCCTCGTAACAGATTTCATGCGAAGCAAGATATTGTTATGAGCATGTAATATTTACTAGTAACAAAATCATTTTGTAGATACTGACAAGTAGGTGCTACTTTCATAAACTATTTTTGACTCTGCATAACAAACATGGTGCTAGAAAAGTCACTTGAAAGAGTATACTGGATAGTATTAAAAATAATTCTAAAGTATTCGAAGACTCAAATATAATCTATAAAGAAGGTGATAAGAGCCTTCCCAACAACAGAGAGCATGGGTAGCCTCTATATATGACTATGAAAATAGCCATCTTTCTCGAATTCTTGTAAAAATATATCCTTAATTAGGATTATTGCAGCCACTAAGCGTGGTTGCCTTACTTGACTAAATATATGATTAAAAAATTAATTATTAGTTAGTGGATATATACATGCCGCTCAAATTTAAGTAAACTAGTTTCTGGTACGTTGATCCCAAAATATTTAATATAAACTTTGTATTTAAAATGATACATTTTAAATGGTACATATTATTGGACTTTTTCTGGGCTATAAAAAAATTAAAACATACAAAAAATGGAAATAAAAAAGGAGAAGCAACAACTTGCAAGTTGAGATTAGAAAATCTTCCAAACTTGATGCAACTTTAATGACATATATAATATTTGAATTTAAAGATAAAATATACATACTCGAACATATATAAATATATGTATATAATAAAAGTATTTATCTCAAAAAATTAACTATTATGCGTGAAAAAATAAAAACTAAATTGAAACATATGTTGAATAGATGAATGTATAGTAATTATTGCAAAACATAAAAAGAAAAATACAACATCGTGTATAAAAATATTAGTATAACAATCAAAACCTAAAAATATGGAAGAATAAGCTATTAGTTGTAATGCTTCATTAAGTACCTGAAACATGACATGATGATGAAGAAGAAGTGAGTCAAATAAGAAAAGGTTATGAAGATTATATTGTAAGCAAGAAAAAAACTATAACACAGAAGCACAAACAAAAATCTTCAAAATAAACAATGAAAATTGAGATGCTAATGAGGAATCAGTGGAAGGGAAAAAAAGAATCATTTGATATATGTATACTAATATGTGTAGTGACTTTTAGTATTCTCTTTTCAGCATTATAAATTTTAGTAATTCAACTTTTAATTTTGTTTTGCTTTTCACTTTTAGTATAAATATATGACATTTTATTTATATATATATATATGTGTGTTTCACGTATGATTTGATTAAAGTTATATAGTCTATGGAAAACGTATGTTGAGTATCTATTCTAGAATATTTAGAGCCCATTTGGATTGGCTTATAAGTTACTTATAAGCTGAAATGTTTTCAGTTTTTTTGAGTGTTTGACTAGCTAACTTAAAGTCATTTTGTGCTTAAAATAAGCCCCAATAAATAATTGGAATTATTTGGATGGACTTATTTTAAGCAGTTATAAGTTGAAAACAACTTATAAGTCAAAAAAAATAAGTTGGGCTGCACCAACTTATTTTTTAAAAACTTATAAGCAATTTTTAACTTATAAGTTACTTAAAATAAGTCCATCCAAACAGGTTCTTAGTATACAACTTATTTTGCAAATAACATATTTTAAATGATCCACATATTTTCGAACTTTCTTTGAGTTGAAAAAAATATTTCAAACATAATCACTAAGGAAATGTATAATGCCATAACTAAAGAATCAAAGTGTAATTGTTGAACTTCAAATTCTGGCATTATTTAATTAAAATATTAATATTTAATTATATTTTAATTAAGCGAAGAAACGAAATAATTGTCACGCTTCGAGAGGGTACGCTAGACGTGACCGGCACTCAGGAACCATTTCTGGCTCCCAAGCGAACCACATAGCCTGGTCACACATCCGTTCATTCGTTCAATCAGCGAAAGACTTAAAATAAAGAGAATATTGGGTGGACAAATCCCAAATCAACAATCTAACTCAAGAAAGAAAGGTCATGGGCCAACAAGTCAAACTTCAATCTTTGTCATTAAAATAGTTTTGACAAGAATAATTCAAGGAGATAAAATACTCAATCGACCCATCACTATCTAGTCTATGAAGCCTATATCACTACTATCTAATTGGTACCAATGACATGTTCATGGCTACCTCAAATCAAAATGAAAAGGGCTAACTCGATGCAAGAATTATATAAGTGGTGTCCTCCGGATGTAAGGAAGGACTCACCAATACGCTGAGTGTGTATAGATCCTCAATGGTGCTTCTATTGATGATCTCTTAAACCTGTCTCTACATCATAAAACGATGCAGGTCCAAATGGACGTCAGTACATGGTATGTACAAGTATGTAATATGGTAGAATAAAACATACCTCAAGGAAGAATAGCGTCGATTCAAATATCTCAACATCAGAAAGATAGGAGAGACTCAATCAAAGTATCATAAGTCTAAAGTAAGAATACATTTTAGACAAAGACCAATCACACACCATACAATCCAATCATGTACAATACAGTTCAAATCCAATCATATACAATTCGATCCGATCCAATCACATACCATTCTATTCAACCCAATCACATATCACCTAATCCAATCCATCACACATCATCTAATCCGATTCAATCGTACACAATCCAATCACATATCATCTAATCCAATCCGATCATATACAATCAACTCAACAATCAACTCAAAGTACTCAACTCAATAAATATGCAAATTCAATTATGCATTTTTTTACGATTCAACTCAATCATCTACGATCATAATCAAACCAATCATATCATGCACAATCCACTTAATTTGGGAGTTTCTCTAACAGACAACAATCCCACCACCTATATATAGGTGATGCACAACGAGTCACGCCATTGCTTCGTCCGTTCATACATGCCAAGGTATGAACGACTCAACCAAATCATGGATCCATCAATCAATCAAGTCCTATCATTTCAGGACAATGAAAATAGGAAAACATCCGACATGGTACAATTCCTTCCTACGTTGGCGGCATAGTTTATGGGATTCGAGTATGGACTATACTCTTACCCAATTCGGTGCTCGATACCCCTCCCAAGACTCAATACGCACATAGCTATTAAGTGAGTAAAATATTTAAAATACTCATTTAGTCTCTTAGGACTTAATTTCAAATCAACTCATTTAATCTCATTGGACTTTTTTCAAAACTCAATCAGTCTGGTCTCATTGGACCCTCTTTCAAATCGACTCATCTCAATCATCAAACTCTTTTCTTCAAATTTGATACCATCTCAACTCAATGGATGTAGAAAATATTATATGCATTTAAAATATAATTCCAACTCCTCAACTCAAATTCAAAATAGATATTTTAATGTAAAAATACTCAACTCATTTATACTCAAAATATTCATGTTCGAAAAACAATAATTTAGAGGCTCCTAAAACTCAACTCACACTTAAACTCCTTTTTAAATCAAAGATGAAGATAATCATTCTTTAAACTCAAAATAGTGTATAAATAGTTTATGCAAAAAGGTTCACAAATCATTTATTTAAAACCCCTTCTCAAAAGATCATTTATTTTTAAAATGCTCATAAGACTCCAATCAACTCAAATTATGCAAATCACATAATCACATTAGACTCCAATCCACTTCGTCACACAACATCCTCATCAACATAACCTCTTCATTCACATCATCGTCAAATAACATCATTCACATCATCATCAAGCATCATCATCGCATCATCACCAAATATCATCATTCACATCATCATCAAACATCATCATCACATCATCATCAAACATCTACTCCAAAATCCTTATTTAATTCTACATTCCATTTATAAAAACAAAAGTGACATTCTAGCTCTACCAACATTTTATTTCTTTTTATACCATTCACATTGTAACTATCCCAATTCTCATATAACTCAAAATCAATTTCATCAAACTCAAGTAAAAGAATACTTCATTTCACTATAAAAATAATATTATTTTTATTATACATAAAAATCATCAATCTCATCCTCAAGATGAATTATGACTAAAAGAAATCTCACCTTAGGTCCATGTGAACGAATACATGAATCCATACTCTCAACAAAACTCAACTCAAGAACACCATCAATACATATTAATTTTTATACAAAAATCTATTTGTAGTCAATAATATGAAATATAACTATTCAAGAATTTAAGTCATGAAAATCGCCAATCAATTTCTAGTACATAAAAATACTCTAGAGTTTAGGAAAAATTTCAAGGAAAAATCTTCATAAAAGGTTTGAATCTTTCACAACTTCTACCTAACACATCTATGGGCATATGGAAGAACTCAATCCATATTTTTGGTTAGCCTTACATACCTTGCTTGAAGATCACCTCACCGGAAACCAAGGCTTGACTTGAAGATCTTGAATCCTTGAGCTTTTGAGAGGATTACTTGTTGGAGATGTTTGAAAGAGAAGAGGGATGAATGTTAGGGTTTCTTTGGAGAGACAAAAATCTGAAAAAGAATATGGTCCAAAATGTTCCAAGTTGGGTATATATAATTAGGGAAAAAGTCCAAGTTGCCCCTCTTCAAAAATCTGGAAAACTTGGCAAAAATCTTGCTGGCGCTATAGTGGCGCGTCGCGCCACTGCAGCGCTAAGCCAAAATAGGCTTAAAACCTGCACATCTGATAGTGGTGCGTCGCGCCAAGGACCAAACTACTGAGGCTGTTTTATGGCGCTATAGTGGCGCGTCGCGCCCTTACAGCGCCAAGCCTAAGTTTTCTGGGTTCTGAGAAATAGGCTTAAAAACCCTGTACATCTCTTAGTGGCGCACCGCGCCAGGGACCAAACTACTGAGGCTTGTTCCTGGAGCGATACTAGTCCGTCTTAGGATGGTCATAACTTTTGACTCTGGACTCCAAAATTTACAATCTTGGCGGCGTTGGAAAGAAGACTCAAAGACCTTTAATTTGATAGGTCAGGGCCATCCAATTCATCCTATTTTAGGAGACATGGTCATTTGAAGTTGACCCTTATACTAATTCATTCGAAAACTTAATCGATTGGGATTCTTTGGACTCGACTTGGTGTTAGAGATACCTTATGACCCCTAAACACATCTAACACACTTCGACTACTTAGGAATTAATCCTAACTCATAAATAATACTACAAGTCATACGGTTCGAGTCTACACACACGTGAAGAATTGTTCGAGTCTTTGCGAAAAATTTTCCGAGATGTTACAATAATAGTCGACCTCAACACCTAAGACTCGACTTCAAAAACTTCCAACCTAGGACCCAATCCAAATCTCAGATCGGGACCCAACTTCCTTTCTGGGATTTGACCCTGCACTCGAATTTTGAATCGTGATCTGACTCCACCCGACCCTAATATCCGAGATGAGATTCGACCTTGACTTTTGACTCCTGACCCGTCCTGATATCAGATCCTGGACCTGACTTGCAAATCAAAATTTGACTTCGATATCCAACCTAGACTCCTGACTTAGGACCCGATCCCGACTTCCGACCTAGGACCCTATTCCAACTCTTGATTCAGGATCCAACTTCTAAATCAAGACACCAACAATCGATAAAGGACCCACTCTGTTACATAGGTGCTAGAAAAGTCACTTGAAAGGGTATACTGTATAGTATTAAAAATAATTCTAAAGTATTCGAAGACTCAAATATAATCTATAAAGAAGGTGATAAGAGCCTTCCCAACAACAGAGAGTATGGGTAGCCTCTATATATGACTATGAAAATAGCCATCTTTCTCGAATTCTTGTAAAAATATATCCTTAATTAGGATTATTGCAGCCATTAAGCGTGGTTGCCTTACTTGACTAAATATATGATTAAAACATTAATTATTAGTTAGTGGATATATACATGCCGCTCAATTTTAAGTAAACTAGTTTCTGGTACGTTGATCCCAAAATATTTAATATAAACTTTGTATTTAAAATGATACATTTTAAATGGTACATATTTTTGGACTTTTTATGTGCTATAATAAAAATTAAAACATACAAAAAATGGAAATAAAAAAGGAGAAGCAACAACTTGCAAGTTGAGATTAGAAAATCTTGCAAACTTGATGCAACTTTTTTGACATGTATAATATTTGAATTTAAAGATAAAATATACATACTCGAACATATATAAATATATGTATATAATAAAAGTATTTATCTCAGAAAATTAACTATTATGCGTGAAAAATTAAAAACTAAATTGAAACATATGTTGAATAGATGAATGTATAGGAATTATTGCAAAACATAAAAAGAAAAATACAATATCGTGTATAAAAATATTAGTATAACAATCAAAACCTAAAAATATGGAAGAATAAGCTATCAGTTGTAATGCTTCATTAAGTACCTGAAACATGACATGATGATGAAGAAGAAGTGAGTCAAATAAGAAAAGGTTATGAAGATTATATTGTAAGCAAGAAAAAAACTATAACACAGAAGCACAAACAAAAATCTTCAAAATAAACAATGAAAATTGAGATGCTAATGAGGAATCAGTGGAAGGGAAAAAAAAGAATCATTTGATATATGTATACTAATATGTGTAGTGACTTTTAGTATTCTCTTTTCAGCATTATACGTTTTAGTAATTCAACTTTTAATTTTGTTTTGCTTTTCACTTTTTGTATAAATATATGACATTTTATTTATATATATATATATATATATGTGTGTGTTTCACGTATGATTTGATTAAAGTTATATAGTCTATGGAAAACGTATGTTGCGTATTTATTTTAGAATATTTAGAGCTCATTTGGATTGGCTTATAAGTTACTTATAAGCTGAAATGTTTTCAGTTTTTTTGAGTGTTTGGCTAGCTAACTTAAAGTCATTTTATGCTTAAAATAAGCCCCAATAAATAATTGGATATGTTTGGATGGACTTATTTTAAGCAACTTATAAGTTGAAAACAACTTATAAGTCAAAAAAAATAAGTTGGACTGCACCAACTTATTTTTTAAAAACTTATAAGCAATTTTCAACTTATAAGTCCATCCAAACAGGTTCTTAGTATACAACTTATTTTGCAAATAACATATTTTAAATGATCCACATATTTTCGAACTTTCTTTGAGTTGAAAAAAATATTTCAAACATAATCACTAAGGAAATGTATAATGCCATAACTAAAGAATCAAAGTGTAATTGTTGAACTTCAAATTCTGGCATTATTTAATTAAAATATTAATATTTAATTATATTTTAATTAAGCGGAGAAACAAAATAATAGTCGACCTCGACACCTAAGACTCGACTTCAAAAACTTCCAACCTAGGACCCGATTCGAATCTCGGATCGGGACCCGACTTCCTTCCCGGAATTTGACCCTGCACTCGACTTTCGAATCGTGATCTGATCCCACCCGACCCTAATATCCAAGATGAGATCTCGGATCGGTGATTTCACCTTTTGATCAATGTCTTTCAAATGGTTTTCAAGGAAAAGTGTTTTTTTTTTAAGTGATATTTTTTCAAAGAAAAACAACAGTATTTATATGACAAAGTTCTTGAACGTAAACATATTTTCATTAAAAAAGGGTTATTAATAGGTTCATAAATGTTACAAACAAATATGTATCTTTTAAGAACCTAAAACGTAAAAACTAAATAAAAAATAAATTTTTAATTAATATTTATTTCTTTTGAACATCAAAAAACTTTTATTGGAAGAAACATTAATCCTAACAGAACTTTGATATTTAACGAATTCATTGTTTGGAATAGAATAAACGAATAAGTTGTACTCATTTAAACTACTTTTTCATGAAAAGAATTTTTCTATGTTGGTTAAAAAAATGTTTTGATAAAGTTCATCTGGTATCGCATTTTGCAGATTTTTTCCAGTAGAAGTTAACTTTTAACTTTTACCCAAAGTCAAATTTTGAAAAACAAGTAAAGTATAGAGTAATAAATATGAGTCAAATTGTGACGTATGAATAAAACGGTTCTGGGACTGCCGTGAGAAAAGAATCACCTCCAAAATATATTTGCCGACTTGTCCTCATTCATACATCTTTTTAAAATATCTCTGTGATAATATATTAAAATAACAAGAGATATAATTAAATAAATTGAAAAGTAGAGAGATTTTATTTCTTTTCAAAATGAATTCACTTTTTATTTATAAAAAAAAATCATAAACTACTTACGAATTATCTACTTGATTACAAATTATCCTATTATAAATTTACTTCGATACTTGAACTGGAACTCGACCTCAACTTTCGATCTGAAATCCGACTCCAACATCCGGCACGAAATTCCACCCTGACACCCCACCCAGGATCTTACCTCGATTTCTGAATCGAGATTCGACTCATCAAATTATTGATTGAACAATTTTTTCTTTAGTGAAAACTCTGTAATAGATAAAATTACCATTTACTATTTTTCTACAATAGATAAAATTGTCATTTACTATTTTTTTAAAATAATTGTTATTTAATTATTATGCAAATATGTAAGACTTTGAAATTAATTAAAGTTATAAATATTAAATATTTACTCCTTAAGGGTATAAAAGTCGTTCTATATTTAATGGATATTTTGATCGATCAATATTATTAAAGGTGAAAAAATTTCCTACTCATAATTTACTTGAAATAGATTTAATGTTACGCTCCTAGTATTAATAGGATAATACGTATCCTACAATAAATTCAGTCTTAATAGAAATATATTTTGTTTAGTCCTAGTATAAAATTACATTTATGCCTATTAGTAATTTTTTAGATTGAGAAAATTTTAACTTAAAAGGGAAAATAAGTAAATCAACTTTTAGTGAATATTTTGGTCCATCAATATTTATATTGGTGCTTTTATAATAATATAGATAGATAGATGATATGATATGATGATGATATAATATGATTAGTCATCACATTTAAAATTAATGATGTGAAAAAATATATTTATTAATGTATGTTTATATATATGTCAATTTCGGTTCAAATGTCTATTACAATAAGCATTCTAACAGTATTATAATTTTATTTCATAAAGGTCGATAAAGCAAATAAATTTATTCAAACTTATTTTTCTGAAATTATGCAATTTTAGGCTTTGATTATTACATGAATTTATTGGTTGAACTTTCTAACATAAGAGTCTAGACAGAGAAAGCACACAAGTTATGCAATTAAGTTGGTGTGGAAAGAGTGATCCAATCGCAAATACTTAGAATTCTATTCAATCTATAAGATGGAGTTTGAAGAAAAATGATTTGTTAGTAAATTTTTACCTATCATTTGTTTTTCTTTCGTGTGCGATAAAATCAAGTTCTTTGCAGATTGTCCTTCTATTTCATATATTATAAAGTCCTAAACATTAATTTTGTTTTCATTAGTCTTAAGAGTTTGTTGTATCAAAATATTATTTAATTAAGAAGTGTTTATAGATTCTTTACTTTAATTCACATATCTTATAATGTATTAATATAGTTTTTTAAAATAATCTGCGCATCGCGCGGGTACGTATATTAGTGTATTTATTAATGTGTGTTTATATATATGTCAATTTCGATTCAAATTTATATTACAATAAGCATTCTACCAGTATTATAATTTTATTTTATAAAATCACTCTTATAATTGAAAAATAAAATTCTAACTAGGAAGAAATTGAGAGCCAGATTGAATATGGAGTCAGACTTATTTCACTTCTTTATTTTCTAAAGTTACTTTCATTTGGTTAAATTTGTTTGAAACTATTTTCTTATTAATTTGTTTCCAAAAAAATGTTACATTACACATTTAAAAGCAATTAATTTTAAATTTATCGAATCATCTTAATAAAAAGTTTTAATAATCACGAAAAAAATTAAAGCATGTTTGGAGAAAATTGTTCATACAATATTGCATATCATCTCTTCCATTGAATTAGTTACATCGCATAAAAATCAACATTAGCCAAGTAAAATACGATGGCATAGATAATTCATCTTTGAACGGAAAAACATGCTTGCAAATAATTTATGTTTCTTCTTTCATTCAGATAAGCCATCAATCTTGAACTTTGTAAATAATATGTTTAATTCAATAAGTTAATTTATTGTATTGGCTATGCCGCTATGCGCCTATGCCCATCTAACAGCTTTGGAGAAAAAAAATACATTAAGGCTGTGTTTGGTACGAAGTAAAATGTTAAAACAAGTTGTTTCTAACTTATTTTCATATGTGTTGGTTGGTGAGTGACAACTATTTTTGGGAAAATATTTTTTATAGTTTGGTTAGTGATTGAAAATATTTTTTAGAAAATATCTTTTATTTTTGACTATTTTTTAGGAAAATAGTTTTTGACATGAAAATTAACCTAATAATTGACTCGGGATCCAATCCCGATACCTGACGTGGGACAACCAGCTAAGTATATAGACTAATATAGTCAAAATAAGGCAACCGGATGGACTGCATGCAGCAGAAAGAATTTCCCAAGAGAATGAAGTAATTATTAAGGCTCGCACCACTATAAATACTAAATACTCCTTCTCTTTCATTTCCATCAACACTTGTTTACTTCAATTCCCTATCACCAACTAACAAAAGAAAGAAAAAAAAGGCTCTCTGTTTTTTCACAAGCTAATTAGATCCAGTTTTAAAGAAATATAATGGCCCTAGCTAGCCACCTCCTTAACAGTGAAGAGGAGATCGTTCGCCCTGTTGCCAATTTCTCTCCAAGTCTTTGGGGTGATCGTTTCCATTCATTCTCTCTTGACAATCAGGTAATTCATTATAAATTCCTTCACTATCCCTTATTTGGTTAATTAGTACTGTTCCCAATAATGAACATTTTCTTACAAATAACTTTAATTTACAGGTTGCTGAAAACTATGCTCAAGAGATCGAGACTTTGAAGGAACAAACAAGGAGTATGTTGTCAGCTGCTTCTGGAAAAACATTGGCTGAGAAATTGAATCTGATAGACATTGTTGAGCGTCTTGGCATTGCTTATCATTTTGAGAAGCAAATAGACGACATGTTGGATCAAATTTACAAAGCAGATTCAAACTTTGAGGCTCATGAATACAATGATTTAAACACTTTATCCCTTCAATTTCGAAACCTAAGACAACATGGTTACAATATCTCTCCAAGTAGGTCCATTACATATATGCCGCACCATTTTTAATTTTTTTTTATTTCTGCGAGAAAACTAATTATCTTTTTCTCTTATTCATGATCCAGAAATTTTCAGCAGATTCCAAGATGCGAACGGCAAGTTCAAGGAATCTTTTAGCAACGACATCAGGGGTTTATTGAACTTATACGAAGCTTCACATGTAAGGACTCATGGAGAAGATATTTTGGAAGAGGCACTTGTTTTCTCCACTGCTCATCTTGAGTCTGCAGCTCCACATTTGAAGTCACCTCTGAGTAAACAAGTGACACATGCCCTTGAGCAATCTCTCCATAAGAGCATTCCAAGAGTCGAGACGCGCTACTTCATCTCTATCTACGAAGAGGAGGAATATAAGAATGATGTGTTGCTTCGATTTGCCAAATTGGATTACAACTTACTCCAGATGTTGCACAAACACGAACTCAGTGAAGTATCAAGGTATACTGTTGTTTTAAATTGAATTAAAAATACAAATTATTTGTTCATACTATTTTCTCAGAATCTGATATGTTGTTACTTACTTTATAGGTGGTGGAAAGATTTGGATTTTGTGACAACCCTTCCATATGCTAGGGATAGAGCAGTGGAATGTTACTTTTGGACCATGGGTGTGTATGCTGAACCTCAATATTCTCAGGCTCGCGTCATGCTTGCTAAGACTATAGCAATGATTTCGATAATAGATGATACGTTTGATGCTTATGGAATTGTAAAAGAACTCGAGGTTTACACCGATGCCATACAAAGGTATGAACTTGCCTCTGCAACAGTTTGTGGATTTAATTATTGGACGGTTAGTTTCTTAGAAGGGAAATTTATTAAATCTCTTTCTTTTTTATTAGGTGGGATGTGAGTCAAATTGATCGACTCCCAGAATACATGAAAATCAGTTTTAAGGCTCTTTTGGATCTCTATGATGATTATGAAAAGGAGTTGTCAAAGGATGGCAGATCCGATGTTGTCCACTACGCAAAAGAAAGAGTACGTCTCACTGACTTCTATATATCCATGAATGTTTTAATTTCTATCTAAAATCACTTGTATTTACCTTATGTTTCTTTATTACACTTAGATCTGTTATGGGAATATTGATGGTTGAATGTCTTGTTTTTCTGTTAAATAGATGAAGGAGATTGTGAGAAACTATTTTGTCGAAGCAAAGTGGTTCATTGAGGGATATATGCCGCCTGTTTCTGAGTATCTTAGCAACGCATTAGCTACCAGCACATATTACTTGCTAACTACGACATCCTATTTGGGAGTGAAGTCAGCTACAAAAGAAGATTTCGAATGGTTGGCTACGAACCCTAAAATTCTTGAAGCCAATGTGACGTTATGCCGAGTTGTTGATGACATAGCAACGTATGAGGTAATTAACATCGCATTACACTACATAAATCATCTTAATTATAAGAGTTGCAGTAATTCCATACAAATTGATTTCATATACTTATACATGAATTATAATTGCCGGCATTCCAGGTTGAGAAGGGTAGAGGCCAAATTGCAACAGGAATTGAGTGTTATATGAGGGATTATGATGTATCAACTGAAGTAGCAATGGAGAAATTCCAAGAGATGGCTGAGATAGCATGGAAGGATGTAAATGAAGGAATTCTTCGACCAACACCTGTTTCAACAGAAATTCTTACTCGCATTCTCAATCTTGCTCGTATTATAGATGTCACTTACAAGCATAATCAAGATGGATACACTCATCCCGAAAAAGTACTAAAACCTCACATCATCGCGCTACTGGTGGACTCCATTGAGATCTAAACCATTGAGTCATTCTTTTTTGTTCCATCTATATAAGCCACTTAAATTTTACAATTTTGCAACCGCATTGTGAAGTTTCATGTACTAGTATTGTTAAAACTTTTTGTACCATTAATTATTGATATATGAATAATATCACTTCTTTTGTACCTACCTCGATTATCTTTTATTTGCTAAATTAAATTATAAGATTTTAAACAAAGCAAATATATTGATTATCTAACAATGAGGAGAAAGAATGAAGAAAAAAAAAAGAAGAAGCTTTATCTAAGCAGGTGATCCACTAGCTAGTACTTAAATCTAATAAAATCTTATATACTTCTGATAAGGGTTCATAATACTTTTAGTCCTTTAGCTATTCATAAATTTTAATGTTAGTTTTTGTGATATCTAACTAAACACGATTAATCTTTAGCTAATTAAAATATGAATTTTTGATTCTTTTACTTGTAAATATCTACAATTTTATTATTAACTATTCTCCTTCCTAATTTTGATGCGTTATGTTAAGTTTATAGTATTTCTCATTTTGACACGAAAAAAAACTTCATTGATCAACTTCCTATTATTCCTTCCAAATTAACTCCGCAAATCCATTACGGTAAGTAAATGATACATCAATCCTTGGAAGCTTAGCCCATGCATGTATTGTGAATCCAAGAACGAAGTTGAACCCAGCATTATTGTTCAAATGAATGCCATCAAAGAGTGTTATCATCGATATAAACGCTCTGCATTTTCCTACAACCTCAGTCCATTCCCGGCGGAAAAAAAAGAAGAGAATTTATAAATTATTTAAGATTTTGACACACCTAATAAGAAAACAATTAAATAATATTTAATACTTTAGACTAAATCCTTCATCTTCTCGAACTAATAATGTTTTGATAGTAAGGTGGAATTAAAAAATAAATTAATGATTTTAATTTTATAAAGTTGTGAAGGGCCATTTATTTTCTTTTGTTGCTTATAAAATGATAAATCAAAAGGATCAGAGAAATTTAATACTCTATATTTTATGGTTCATAAGAATATGCCGATATATAAAACTATATGCATTTGAGAGATTTTTCTATTCTTCAATAAACTGTCAATTTTCAAGTCTGTTCAAATCGGGCAAATAAAAGCACACTATGAAATAAAAAAAAGTGTGCATAAAAATATTGCATTTTGTCTATTCCACTGAATTAGTTACAATTTCAATTTGTATAAATTCAACATTAACTTAATAAAATAGGATGGCGTAGAATTACTCAACTTTGAACCGGAAATATAAGTGCGCAAAAATGATGTATGTTTCTTCTATCATTCAATTAAGCCATCAAGAACTGTAGAAATAATATATGTTTAATTCAATAAGTTAAAATCAAATATTGCATATCTTCCTTTATTTTTCTTTTGGGACATGATTTTCAATTCAAAGTTGTTACATTCTGCACTCGACGAAATCCAATATTTTATATTCTGGGTGCCATCAAAAGAGACCTCACATATGTGCAATAATGAGAAAAGAAAAAAAGAAGAAGACCACAGACAAAATAATGCACAGTATACAATGTCCCATACTACTAGTAGTAATATTTTATGTTTTATACGTCGTTTTTTGAATTGACACTAGAAACCCTAGGGAACATGGGACATGGGACTAAACAGACGCCAAAGAAGGAAACAAAGTTAGTAAAATAGAATTTATTTAACTTCTATACATTTTTTAGTTTTTGCTTAAAACTACTATATAGTCAAAAACTGATGGCTGTGACAAAACACTCTCACCATTCACTATAAATATTCATTTCCTTCTCTTCCATTTCCATCATCACTTGTTCAATTTCTCTACCACCTAACAAGTGGGGAAAAACAAACACTGCATTTCCACAAGCTAAGAGTACTAGCTAGAAATGGCCCCAGCTGCTGCAGTGATGAGTAACTACCAAGAGGAGGAGATTGTTCGTCCTGTTGCTGACTTCTCACCAAGTCTTTGGGGTGATCGTTTCCATTCTTTCTCCCTTGATAATCAGGTATTTAATTAATTTGTCTTTCACATATTTAATCTGGTTGTAAGTTCAAAGGACAAATATTTATCCTGTTTAATAATAAAATGCATATATTCATTTTCATTTGAATGAATAAATTTATAGGTTGCGGAAAAGTATGCTCAGGAGATTGAAACGTTGAAAGAGCAAACAAAGAGTATGTTGTCAGCTGCGTGTGGAGCAAGATTGGTTGATAAATTGAATTTGATAGATATTGTTGAGCGCCTTGGCATAGCTTACCATTTTGAGAAACAAATAGAAGACATGTTGGATCACATTTACAAAGCAGATCCTAACTTTGAGAGTCATGAATACAGTGATTTAAGCAATTTATCCGTTCTGTTTCGACTACTGAGACAACATGGTTACAATATCTCTCCAGAACTTTTTAGCAGATTCCAAGATGCAAACGGCAAATTCAAGGAATTTCTTTGCAATGACATCAAGGGTATTTTGAACTTATATGAAGCTTCACACGTAAGGACTCATGGAGAAGACATCTTAGAAGAGGCACTTTCATTTTCCACTGCTCATCTTGAATCTGCAGCTCCACATTTGAAGTCACCTCTGAGTAAACAAGTGACGCATGCCCTTGAGCAATCTCTCCATAAGAGTATTCCAAGAGTCGAGACACGCTACTTCATCTCCATCTACGAAGAGGAGGAATTTAAGAATGATGTGTTGCTTCGATTTGCAAAAATGGATTTCAATTTACTTCAGATGTTGCACAAACAAGAATTATGCGAAGTATCTAGGTACGCTAATGTAATTTACATGAAAAATATTACTATTATTTGTTGATAGTGACTCTCAGAATCTAATATGCTGTTACTTACTTTATAGGTGGTGGAAAGATTTGGATTTTGTGACAACACTTCCATATGCTAGGGACAGAGCAGTTGAATGCTACTTTTGGACGGTGGGAGTGTATGCTGAACCTCAGTATTCTCAGGCTCGTGTCATGCTTGCTAAGACTATAGCAATGATTTCAATAGTAGATGACACGTTTGATGCTTATGGCATTGTAAAAGAACTTGAGGTCTACACTGATGCCATACAGAGGTACGAACTACTTCTCGAACAATTTATGATTTAATTAGATGATTGCATAAAGGTGGGGAAAGATTATAGGTCAAACACTAGACGTTTCTCCTTCTTCCTATGATGTATGTTTTGTTACACTAATAAACTTATCAAATTCATTTCTTTTTCCATTTATTAGGTGGGATATTAGCCAAATTGATCGGCTCCCTGATTACATGAAAATTAGTTACAAAGCACTTTTAGATCTCTACAACAATTATGAAGCAGAGTTGTCAAAGGATGGTAGATCTGATGTTGTTCACTACGCGAAAGAAAGAGTATGAATCCTGACTTATACCAAGTTAATTAATCATTAATCAATTTATCAACCAATTGTGTATGTATTGATGGTTGAATGTCTTGGCTTGTTGTTGGCAGATGAAAGAAATCGTGAGAAACTATTTTGTGGAAGCAAAATGGTTCATTGAAGGATATATGCCGCCAGTCTCTGAGTATCTTAGCAATGCATTAGCTACTAGCACTTATTACTTGCTTACGACAACATCCTACTTGGGCATGAAGTCTGCAAACAAGGAAGATTTTGAATGGTTGGCCAAGAACCCTAAAATTCTTGAAGCCAATGTGACATTATGTCGAGTCATTGATGATATAGCCACCTACGAGGTATACATTGCATCAAATAAACTTAGATTTTATATGTTTACCTAGTTGCAACCATGAAGTGATAAAAATGATTTCATACTTATACCACACATTCTAATTTCCAATCCAGGTTGAGAAGGGTAGAGGTCAGATTGCAACTGGAATTGAGTGCTACATGAGGGATCATGGTGTATCAACAGAAGAGGCAATGGAAAAATTTCAAGAAATGGCTGAGATAGCGTGGAAGGATGTAAATGAAGGAATTCTACGACCAACTCCCGTCTCTACACAGATTCTCACTCGTATTCTCAATCTTGCTCGCATTATTGATGTCACTTACAAGCACAATCAAGATGGATACACTCATCCTGAAAAAGTACTAAAACCTCACATTATTGCCTTGTTAGTGGACTCAATTGAAATTTAAATCATCAATTGTTGCGTACATTTGGGAGCACTTTGTTCCTGGCCCCTCAAATAAGTATTTGATCTACATTTGACAGATGCCTTGTTGGTATCTCTGTAGCTAGCTAGGGTAGGAATTGCTGGCGATGCATGTTATGGTGCAGTGAAGTTACCTCCTCCAATTTTCTTGAATCATCATTGACATTTGAATTCTATTACTTCTTTTAATGTACCTACTTTCTTTTAGCTAGACAATTCCGAAAATGGTGTGAAAGAATACGCTTCAGCAGTTGCAATTCAACCACAAGGAAATGAAATGTCAAATAATAATAAAAAAATTCAAAGTATCAATTACTGACACGAAGTAAATTATAATCACCATATTCTCAATCATGAAACTACTTATAAGACGAATTGTGATACTATACCGAGACTGATTGTACAAAATTCTGCATACGCTAAAGCAAACAAAACAAATGTCATCAAAAAAATAAATATTATTGACTGACCATTTCATAATTTTAGCAATTCCTTTTTTTTTTTGAGTTCTTGGACATTATATTCATAAACAAGGAAATAAAAATGGAGAAAAAGAGAGATTGTCGGGGGAGGAGAGCCAGGGAAGAGGCTGTGCATGGAATGGGCAACTAGTAAAATTGCACATCTCATGCGCTGCCTCGTCCCTGTCTATCCTCTCCACCTTTGATATTCCACACCACAGTTTACCTCAATAGGGTCTCCCTTCACCAATAATGCTTAAACATTCCTTCCATCTGGAGTACAAATGAAAAGGCCTTTTCTTGAAAATTTCCAATGGCCAAAAGGTTAGTGCAATATGGCTGCTTTATGATGGAGTTAGGACCCGAAGAAGAAATAGTCATAGTACAAGTGATAGTACCACTAATTGAGGAGTACATACATAGGACCTCTCTGTTTCTAAGTTTTAATTGAGTCCCATTGTACTGCAGATTCAGTTCGTAGTACAATAACAATGTTTGGCCCAAAAATTAAAAGCTACTTTTAGATAAAAGCTCTTTTAAATTAATACTCTTCAAATTAGAATTACAGCTCATACAAGTAATATTTTTAATCTGCGTTACAATGTGTCTCTGAAAACACCCTTCACCTTCAATCTAAGATTTTGAGTTCAAGTCACCAAGGAGCAAATTAAATAGGTGAGACGCGTTGTGCTGTGGGCACCAGACAGTCTAGCTGATCCATTTACCAGACAATCCACTGTTAGCTGATGATGTTAACATTATCATATCATGCAACAATGGACTGTGTTGCCTATCATGCTAATAATAACAACAAAATTTCAATTTTTTTTTTATATATATACTAGTTTTTGGATATGTGTTGCACGTGACCTCATATTATTGGTTTTTTAAAAATCACATAACTATTATACGACGTGTTTGAGTTATAAAATAAAAATATGTAAAATTGATTGAATTGTAATACTTAAAATTATTCTTATAGTGTTGATGAATTTCTATAACGTACCCTTTTAAAAGTTGCTACAAAAATACATCACCCTCAGTCAAGCTAACAAAAGAAATTCTTAATTGGTTTGTTTGCTTCAACTGTATCGAAAAAAACTAAACCTTTTATTATACCTTGCAACTCTTCATTCCCCTTCTTTGTTATAGCAATAATTAATATTTATAGGTAAGGGAGAAGAATCAATCATATTATGAGGAGTGAGGTTTTTTGTAGGTAAAGCAAACGGGTTGAGATTAAAAAATATAGTAAATTGAATTATACAGGGATATTTGATGAGTATAAATGTATAATAATGACAGGTAATTGAAGGGGTGTTTGATTGAAGAAGGGTAAAATAGTCCCATTTTTAGGAACGTTTTAGTAATTCAATTTTACACTTTGGAGATTTTCACTAGTACTAGTTTCTGGACATGTGCATTGCACGTGTATTCCATGTAAATTTTTATGCATTTGTTAGACCTGTTAAAATTCTATTAAAACATACGTGTAATGAGTAATAAAATGTCACAATTACAAATAAATCTTTAAAAGCGTGACAAGAAACACCAAATGAGGAGCGTATTTTAATGTTTGAAATTAATTTCTTTTAAGAAATTGATCGTAAATTTTGAACTTTGATCAGTAGTTAGCAAACTTCCAGCAAAGTCACAAATGCTTATTTGAGTCCAAATAAAAATACAGACTTACGAAAATCACAAATTTATAGAAAATTAAACTTATGAAGTCTAATAAAGAGAAAACACAAAAAAATAATCAAAGAAGAAAAAAAATACAACCTAGGTATATCCTTCTTAAAACTTTAATCACAATATATAAATGAAAAAAAGAAATACAAAATCAGAACATAATTTAAATATTCATCTTGTGGAAAATGAAAATAAGAGTGATATTGAGAAAAGACAATTGCTTAGATGTAATTGAAGCCAGACCCACAAACTTTACTGATGACAGCAAGTGGAACGACATAGACAGTAACGCAGTTGCTGATCTACACTTGGCACTAGCTGATCAAGTGTTGTCTAGTGTGGCTGAAAAACGAACGACGAAGGAAATATGGGATACTCTTAAAGGATTGGATGAGGCCAAGCCTTTGCATAATAAAATCTTCTTAAAAAGAATATTGTATACTCTTCGAATAGAAGAGTCCATGTCGGTTACTGAACACATCAATACTTTGAATACTCTGTTTTCGTAACTTACAACAATGGATTGCAAAATAGAGGGGACTAAAGGTGCGGAGTTTCTACTTCAAAATCTGTCTGACTCATATGATCAACTCATCATCAACCTGACAAACAATACAGATAGTCTAGTTTTTGATGAAATTGTAGTCGATGTCTTAGAAGAAGAAAATTGGCACAAAAATAAGGAAGACAGACAAACAAGTTCGCAGCAAGCTAAGCTTTGATGATGGTGAAAGGAAGACCAATGGAATGTGACCCCAGTGGGAGTCACAATCATGGTATGGTAGATCTCAATCAAAAAGTAAGAAGAATATCAAGTGTTACAACTGTGGCAAGAAAGGGCACTTCAAGAAAGATTGTTGGTTCAAGAAGAAGAGTGAACACCCTGAGTCATCAAATGCTCAAGGGAATGTTGCAAGCACCTTAGATGATGGCGATATTTTAAGTAGTGAAGCAATATCAACTAATAAAGGAAGAAAACATTTCACTGATGTCTGGATCATGGACACAGGAGCAACATGGCATATGACTTTTTGGAGAGAATGGTTCCATCAATATAATCATATCTCAGGAGGGTCTATGTTCATGGGAGACGCTCATGCTTTGGATATTATTGGTATTGGGTCCATCAAAATAAAAATGTATGATGGCACGGTACGCACCATCCAGGAGGTACTACATGTAAAAGACTTGAAAAAGAATCTATTGTCTTTGGGATAATTAGATGATACTGGATGTTTATATAAGACTCATGGTGGATGCATGAAAATATCAAAAGGAGCGTTTGTAGTGATGAAAGCAGAAAAACTTGCTGCAAATTTATATGTGCTTAAAGGTAAAACACACCAAGAAAGAGAAATATCAACCGCGTCAGCAAGTTCATTTGAAGAATCAACGATGATGTGGCATCGTAAACTTGGCCATATGTCGAAATGAGGATTGAAGATTCTTGCTGAGCAAAAGCTTTTTCCAGGGCTCAAAAAGGTTTCATTACCTTTTTATGAGCATTGTGCTACCAGTAAACAATATAGACTGAAGTTTAGCAGTTCCTCTGCTAAAGGCAAGGATATATTTGATTTGATCCACTTTGATATCTGGAAAGCACCGGTGGAGTCTCTAGGAAGAGCAAAATATTTCGCATCATTTATCGACAATTACTTCAAGAGAAGTTGTGTGTATCCAATCAAGAGAAAGTGTCACGCCCCGAGAGGGTACCCTAGGCGTGGCCGGCACTCAGAAACCATTTCTGGCTTCCGAGAGAACCACTTAGTCTCATTTCTTATTTATTCATCAGCGGAAGACTTAATAATACTAATGTGGGCTTGTCATAATCAAAGGAAAAATAGATAATTCTTATAAGAAATAGTTTCTAAGGAGAACTACTCCGATTACATCATCAGACTCTGTCTATGAAGCCTCTAATACTCTTAGATGGTGCCAATGACATGTACATGGCTACCTCAAAAGAAACATCACACTCAACAATAATAAAAGGATAAGGAGTTCCTTCGAATACAAGAAGGACTCACCAAATAGCCGAAAAGAAATGATCTTCAACGATGCGCCTGTTGAGGATCTCTAATACCTGTATCTGCATCATAAAACGATGCAGGTCGAATGACGTCAGTATGTGGAATGTACGAGTATGTAAAATAGCAGGAAGGTAAGGACAGATATCAAGAAACTCCTCTCAATAAAACTCAGCTCAGAACTCAACATCATCTCAACATCAATATGTAATGTAAGTTTAAAATATAATAATAAAAATAATAGTAATAAGCAATGCTTACTCAGTTGGGAGTTTCTCTAACCGACAACCATCACTTATGAGCTAGCGATGATACAACGAAGCGATGTCGTTGCCACATCCATCCAATACCTTGCCAGGGTAAAGGACATCACCATCTTGGATCCACTCATCAAAGTCCTCTTTTTGGGACTTAAGAGGCATAGCCTCCATCCTACGCTGGCTACGTAGTTCTGGGGTTTGAGTCAATTAAACTCTTACCCAACTCGGTGATCAATACTACTCCCAAAATATGTCCTCATATTAAACTCATCATCTAGTCTCATTGGACTTTAATTTAAATCATCAAACTCATCTCATTTCATGTTCATCAATTATTATACTTCCAAAAAACATCATTTACATCTCATCAAAACATCTTGCTCAAAATATCATTTGCTCAAATTCATTCAAACTCAACTCTTTTGCTCTTTTAAAACTCAATAAAATACATATATAGTATTAATTCATATAACTTTCTTTTTATCAATGAAAATAATAAAAAGCCAACATCTTTACTCAAAACATATGTAAAAATATTCATGAACATCAAATCAATTAGGATTCATGGGAAAGTAGCCATGAACAATAATTCCAATAATATGAGAGATAACAATAATAATAATATTAATGCATAAATATATCAAACTCAATAGAAGAAGAATTAATTCATCTAGAATTCAAGATTTGGATAAAACTCAACTATAACTCAATTATAATGAATTTAAATATTGGGCGCATGGACGAACTCAATCCAATGCTATGAAAGCCTTACATACCTTAAATCCAAAGGTTTACTCCGAATTGGAACACTCTTGGACCCCTAGCCTTTTCTTCTCGCCGGAGCGTTTTGTGTACTAGCCGGAGTATAAGAATAATCGGAGTAGTATTTTTATACTACTAAAACTAAAACTATATTTGAGAAGAAGTATATAGAGAGAAGAATTGCTTAAGAAAGCTTGATGAATAAAATGAGGAAATAAGGTGGGTATTTATAGGTGGGAAAGAGTGACCTAACAATAAATAAAATAATTATAAAGAAAAATCTAAAAATTTAATGAAATATATTGATGTCATGGATGATGTTAAATGAAGGACAATTTATGTCATGAATGATGTCAAATGTATCTAGATGTTTCCATGGTAGGTAAGATGAGTTCTTTTTAACAGAATACTCTTTTTCGAAGCTGCGTTTGAATAAGATAAATTCCTTATTAGGATTTGGTGTCTTCATAAGAATTGTAGATATGGAAGTCTAGTTTCATATCGTTCAAGAATCAACCAATTTGGAGCAACCTACAGTGAGATATGAATTTCTTCTATAAACACTCAATTCCGTCACAGTACTATATCTTGCAAAGATTAATTTATTTGACCTACTTATACTCTGAATCTTAAGATATGTTATTCATGAAAGTTGTAGGTAAGGATGTTGTGGTTACCCAGAAATTTGAATCACCTAATTTGGACCAACCTATAAAAAGTTATGCCCAAAATACAGAGGCTGTATTATTTTCGTCGAGAATTGAAATACCGACATACAACATTTTAGGGGTTGTTACAGAAAGTCAGATATTTTTCCAGTTTTCAAACAGTTCAAAGTGTGGTGGAACTTGAATCTGAGAAAAAGATCAAGTGTTTGAGGATAGATAATGGAGGAGAATACACTGGTGATGAATTTGATAACTTTTGTAAATAAGAAAGTATTAAAAGGCAGTTCAAGGTGGCATATACTTCACAATAAAATGGAGTAGCAAAGCGGATGAACAAAACCTTGTTGGAACAGAAAGAGCTACGTTGGCAACTGCAGGGTTGGAAAAATCATTCTGAGGAGAAGCAGTCAAAACCGCCTGTTATGTGATCAATGGGTCACCATCAAACGCAATTGATCTAAAAACGCTAATGGAGATGTGGACAGGAAAATCAGTTGATTATTCTCGCTTACATATATTCGGAAGTTCTACTTATGTTATGTACAACACCCAAGAAAAATCGAAGTTGGATCCAAAATCTAAGAAATGCATTTTCTTAGGGTATGTTGATGGAGTCAAGGGGTATCGCTTGTGGATCCCACTTTTTGCAAGGTGATAATCAGCAGGGATATTGTATTTGTTGAAAACAAGATACAAGCAAAAGAAGATAGTGCTTCGAAAGAAAAATCAGAGACTACTACAGTTGAAGTTGAAGAAATAGAAGAAGTTCCAATTTCTTCTGAAGCAGCACCAGAGCACGAAGAACAAGAGCAAGCTAAGATCGAAACTCCACAAGTTCGACGGTCAACTAGGGAGAGAAGAGAACCAGCTTGGCACTCATATTATTCTAGGGCAATGTTTCATATTGTCTATTAACAAAGGATGGAGAGCCTTCAACTTTTCACGAGGCTATGAAAGGCCAAGAATCATCTATGTGAATGGCAGTAATGCAAGAAGAAATTGAAGCTCTTCATAAAAATAAAATATGGGATCTTGTTCAATTACCACAAGGAAGGAAGGCTATTGGAAAAAAATTGGTCTACAAGATCAAACGCAATGGTAATGATCATGTGGAGAAGTATCGTGCAAGATTGGTGGTGAAAGGATTCGCTTAGAAAGAAGGTATAGACTTCAATGATATATTTTCTCCGGTGGTTCGACTCATAACAATTCGAGTGGTCCTGGCGATGTGTGCTACATTTGACTCGTACTTGGAGCAGTTAGATGTCAAAACTGCATTTCTTCATGCAGAGTTTGAAGAAAAAATTTACATGCTCCAACCAGAAGGTTTTGAAGAATAGGAAAAAAAACTTGATTTACAGGTTGAACAAATCTCTATATGGTCTCAAATAGGCGCCGAGGTGTTGGTATAAGAAATTTGATTCCTTCATTATAAGCCTTGGATACAACAAACATAATTCAGATCCTTGTGTTTATTACAAGAGATTTGGTGATGGCGATTTTGTTATTTTGTTGTTGAATGTTGATGACATGTTGGTAGTAGGCCCCAACAAAGATCATCTTACAAATTTAAAGACACAGTTGGCTAGGGAGTTTGAAATAAAGGACTTGGGGCCAGCAAACAAGATTCTAGGAATGCAAATTCACCGAGACAGAATTAATAGGAAGAATTGGCTTTCTCAAAAGAACTACTTGAAGAAAATCTTGCGATAGTTCAAAATGCAAGACTGTAAGTCAATTTCTACTCTACTTCCTATTAATTTCAAGTTATCCTCAAGTATGAGTCCTAGAAATGAAGCAGAAAGGATGGAGATATCTCGAGTACCGTATGCATCAGCAGTGGAAAGTTTAATGTTCGTCATGGTATGTACAAGACCTGACATTGCACAAGCAATGGGAGTGGTTAGTCGATACATGGTTAATCTTGGTAGAAAGCATTGGAATACTGTTAAGAGGATCCTGAGATACATCAAGGGTACCTCAGATGTTGCAATGTGTTATGGAGAATTAAAATTTACTGTTAAAGGTTATGTTGATTCAGATTATGCAGGTGATCTTGATAAAAGCAAGTCCACCACATATTATGTGTTTACTCTTGCTGGAGGAGCTGTAAGCTGAGTTTCAAAACTGCAATCTATCGTGGCTACATCTACGACGGAAGCAGAATATGTAGCAGCTACACAAGCTAGTAAAGAGGCTATATGGATGCAGATGTTATTGGAGGAGCTCGGGCACAAACAAGAGAAGGTTGCTCTTTTTTGTGACAGTCAGAGCGCATTGCATCTTGCAAAGAATCAGACATTTCATTCAAGGACAAACTACATATGAGTTCAGTAACACTTTGTTCGTGAAAAGGTAGAAGAAGGCGGTGTGGATATTCAAAAAATTCACACTAATGACAACCTAGCAGATATGTTTACGAAGCCGATCAACAGTAACAAATTCATATGGTGTCGATCTTCTATTGGCCTAGCAGAAACGTAACATTGCAGTAATTGGATAGAAAGGATGGTGTGAAGATTTAACTGATTCTCAATAAAATCTTTAAGTGGGAGAATGCAACAAAAGTCAAAAAAGTAGGAGAAAGAAAATTCAAAAAGAAAGAAACATACGCAACAACTTTTGACAGAAAAAACGCGTAGAAACCGTCCAACTTTTGACAGGAAAAAGAACGCGTAGAAAATTAACGCGTAAAATTTTTACGCGTTTTCTTCCTCCTATAAATAGAGGGTCTCGTGCCCTCATTTAATTCATTCAGAAAAAGAGTGTAAGAATACAAATAGAGTTATACAATAAAATAAATATTATTTTCTCCCCCAATAATTATTACTTTATCGAGGTTTTACTATATATTAATCTCTATATTGAAAGTTATATCCTCTGTGGATGGCAACAATGCAAGAATAAATTGAAGCTTTTCATAAAAATAAAATGTGAGATCTTGTTCAATTACCACAAGAAAGGAAGGACATTGGAAACAAATGGGTCTACAAGATCAAACACAATGGTAATGATCAAGTGGAGAAGTATCGTGCAAGATTGGTGGTAAAAGGATTCGCTCAGAAAGAAGCTATAGACTTCAATGAGATATTTTCTCTGGTGGTTCGACTCACAACAATTCGAGTGGTCCGGGCGATATGTGCTACTTTTGACTTGTACTTGGAACAGTTAGATGTCAAAACTGCATTTCTTCATGAAGAGCTTGAAGAAGAAATTTACATGCTCCAACCAGAAGGTTTTGAAGAACAGGGAAAAAAGAACTTGGATTGCAGGTTGAACAAATCTCTATACGGTCTCAAACAGGCACCGAGATATTAGTATAAGAGATTTGATTCCTTCATTATAAGCCTTGGATACAACAGACATAGTTCAGATCCTTGTGTTTATTACAAGAGACATAGTTCAAATCCTTTTGTTATTTTACTTTTGTATGTTGATGACATGTTGGTAGCAGGCCCCAACAAAGATCATCTCACAAATTTAAAGGCACAGTTGGCTAGGGAATTTTAAATGAAGGACTTGGGACCAGCAAACAAGATTCTAGGATGCAAATTCATCGAGACAGAAATAATAGAAAGATTTGTCTTTCTCAAAAGAACTACTTGAAGAAAATCTTGTGATGCTTCAAGATGCAAGACTGTAAGTCAATTTCTACCCCACTTCCTATTAATTTCAAGTTATCCTCAAGTATGAGTCCTAGAAATGAAGCAGAGAGGATGGAGATGTATCGAGTACCGTATGCATCAGTAGTGGGAAGTTTAATATTCTTCATGGTATGTATAAGACTTGACATTGCACAAGAAGTGGGAGTGGTTAGTCGATACATGGCTAATCCTGGTAGAGAGCATTGAAATACTGTTAAGAGGATCCTGAGATACATCAAGGGTACCTCAGATGTTGCAATGTGTTTTGGAGGATCAGACTTTACTGTTAAAGGTTATGTTGATTCAGATTATACAGGTGATCTTGATAAAAGCAATTCCACCACAGGTTATATGTTTACTCTTGCTGGAGGAGCTGTAAGCTGGGTTTCAAAACTGCAATCTATCGTGGCTACATCTACGATGAAAGCACAATATGTAGCAGCTACATAAGCTAGCAAAGAGGCAATATGGATGCAGATGTTATTGGAGGAGCTCGGGCACAAACAAGAGAAGGTTGCTCTGTTTTGTGACAGTCAGAGCGCTTTGCATCTTGCAAAGAATTCGATATTTCATTCAAGGACAAACCACATACGAGTTCAGTATCACTTTGTTCGTGAGAAGGTGGAAGAAGGCAGTGTGGATATTCAGAAAATTCACACTAATGACAACCTAGCAGATATGTTTACGAAGTCGATCAAGAGTAACAAGTTTATATGGTGTCGATCTTCTATTGGCCTAGCAGAAATGTAACATTGCAGTAATTGGGTAGAAAGGATAGTATGAAGACTTAATTGATTCTCAATTAAATCTTCAAGTGAGAGAATGCAACAAAAGTCAAAAAAATAGGGGAAAGAAAAGTCAAAAAGGAAGAAACATACGCAACAACTTTTGACAAAAAAAAATGCATAGAAACCGTTCAACTTTTGACAGGAAAAAGAACGTGTAGAAAATTAACGCGTAAAATTTTTACGCATTTTCTTCCTCCTATAAATAGAGGGTCTCATGCCCTCATTTAATTCATTCAAAAAAAAAGAGTAAGAATACAAAAAGAGTTATACACCAAGATAAATATTGTATTCTTGAGTGTCCTCTTTAGTAGTTATTTTTTTACAAGAGAGAAGTATTAATTGTTGTTTTCTCCTTGTATTTGAGAGCAGTGTACTCTCATATTATCATAGTAAAATCCTTCTACCCCGTGATTTTTCTCCTCTATCTGTTTGAGAGGTTTTCACGTAAAATTCTCATGTCCAATTTATTTTCACTATTTCTTATCATATCAAACTTTAGCTGTGGTGCTTCCTCCCCCAACAATTATTACTTTATCGAATATTACCTTATCAAGGTTTTACTGTATATTAATCTCTATATTGAAAGTTATATCCGCTTTTACGTGTAAGCCCAAATTAATGTTGATCGGAGGCATGAGTACTTAGATTTTTCTTAGTCTGCAATCAACAAGAAGATTACCGTTCTTGCAATGGACAGGCAGGGGCGACTCTATAGACAAATTAAAAGAACAAATGCCTTAGCCTCAAAATTTGAGAGACCTCACTTTTTTTTAGAATAATAGGATCGTAAGTTTCTTTTTAAAAAAGAAATATATTTAAAATAAATATACTTAAAATATTAATTTTTTTACGAGTTTCACACTCCAATTATCACTTGTTTTTTTATAAAATAATTTTTTTTCTTGAAAAACAAAATAAAGACCTCTCACTGAAGTGCGATTTTAGGACACCAATAATATTGAGCCGTTGTAGTAGACAGGTAAGAAATTAAATCAAGTTAGCATTGATACTATTTACTTTCAACATGTGCTTTTTAATATCCTTTCTAAATATTTGCAAGGGTGTTTATCTGACTATTGACAAATTACAGTGTATACAAGGTTCAAATTGTAAATATTGAATCCTTTTGATTTATTGGTGTTTATTTTTTTATATTTTGAATTTCTTTGATGAAAATCTTGGCTCCTTTAGTGCACAGGACATTCTAAAAAAATTTAAGATGATTGTTTGGTACGCGGAATAAGGTGAGATATTTAAATTTAAAATTAAATTTATATTGTGTTTGATTGACATTATAAATTTATTCCGAATATCTGACTCTTATCCTAACCAACTTGTGATGATTTTATAAATAAACTAGTCTAGAAATTATATTCTCGAGATAATTTGGTTCGTGTACTAAACGAATAGCAAGTTCATCAAACTAGTAGTTGTCTTAGCAAATATATTAGTACAATTATATATAGTCAAGTAAGGATGATAAGGAAAAAAAATAGACTAATGTCTACCAATAGTTCAAATCCATTGAAAAAAGTAGAGACAATTTCTTCGTCCCTTCGAGGACATCCTCCAAGTAAAATAAAAAGAAGAGAAAGAAAAGATAGACGGCCGCCCAAGGAAAAAGGAAGAAGGGCAAGTTACGTTCAAAATAATTATATTTGTTAGTCTAATATATACTATATATCATTGAAGAAATTAAAGAAATAAGGAATCATATACTATAAATTCAAGTTTGGTTGCATTGAAGTTATATACCATTTTTAATATCATCACATTAAAAGATATTGTAGAATAATGTAAACTACTACGATTACAACTCATAGAAAACAATGTAGAAACAAACAACCTGCCCAATTTAAGGAAATCTTTCCTTTTGGGGGGAAAAGTTATAAGGAAATCAACTAGATGGTTGGTTCTGATACCGCTTATTAGTTTGATGTTTGCTCTAGAACAATGGTACCAAAAAGACAAAAATCAGTTGAAGGACTGCTCTTAAGTTTCACAGATCATAAGTTATGGTTTTCATCACAAAAGGTGACAGCCTGAATGCAGAATCCACCACATTTACATTAGAACAGGGGAGTCATTCCAGACTAAAGGAGAATCAAATATCCTCGTTTATGAGTCACTAACATTATCTTCCAACAACTAAATAACTATCCAGAAACTTAAGTTAGAACTCAGCAATACAGAATGGAAGAATGATCAAGAAAAGCAATCTTCCTCCCAAAGCTGGACTGTTTTGTTCATTGACCTGAGAGAGAGAAAAAAATCATTAAGAAGCTATCAAGTTGCCCCACTCCCAAATAAGACTTTTCAATACAGATATACTATAGATAAGACAAATGAAGAACCACACCTTTTCAATCACTATGCATCCAACATATGCAATCAAAAACAAGTCCAAAATGACATCCCAATACTGGGAGCACAAGGATATACAAGAAAACACATCGGGGCTGCTAAAGCAAGAGAAACAACCAATCTACATGCAATAAAATACTGCGTTACATGGGGGTTATTATACCAGGTCTAAAGATATGGTTTAGTTTGACTTTCATATCAAACTTAATAGTGCTAGGAAAAGACATTAAATTGATTGTGGAAGCTAATACAAAATCTCTTTCATAGAGAAAACATCATATTCAATTATTTTGACTCGTGACTTGATTGAAATATGGAACTTCCTCTCGAGCTGCATTACTAACGAGTCTGTTAAAAAGTCTAGTTAGCAAATTTTACAAGAACTTTCAAGTGGATGAGATCATTTGAGTGAACTCGGTTGGAGATTGAAACAACTTATCACTATGGCAATCATGAGCCTATTAGTTATAGAGAAATGGTTATACAAGTTATGATTTTGATGCTAAGTTTCGGCCAGTTTATGTGCTGAGACGAATTTCCTTTGTATGCTTGTTATGAATTCCTGGGAAATTAATACTAATATGTTGGATACATATATTAAATGTTGGATGTAGATTGTGATATGTTTTTACCATAACAATGTCATGAATTGAGATATAGAATATTGAGATTTAGCTTTAGGATTGAAATTTAGGAAAATTCAGATTTGACACATCAATTGACATAAACATTGAAATTTGATGATAGATTTAGATTTCATAGCTTATAGGTAACGTGTTCATGTAGTCAATTTTGAATTTTGGACCACTAACCTGAGGGGCGGGTTTGAGTTGACCAAGAGTTGACTTTGACCCCAAGCTATCCTAAAGTGTCTCATTGTGAACACTCAAAGTTGGAGGGTGTAGATGCGAGCTGAAGCCAAGTTGAAAGTCACATTTATTTATTATGCCTACTTTTTAACTTGGTCTTATTTATCTTTAGACACTTAAACTTTTATAGAGCTGAACACATAGGCACAAACATCCTACTTAACGTCTAAAGTGTCAATTATCATCCTACGCGGCATCCTACATATATTATGTCACGTAGCGTGTGTCTACTTGTTTAAATTATACAAGTTTAAGTGTCACCCAAAGTTAAAGTACATATTTATGTATTACTATATGCCTTGGTAAAAAAATAATTCATTTCTTTGATGACCACTCAAAATCTTCCTCGTAACAGATTTCATGCCAAGCAAGATATTGTTATGAGCATGTAATATTTACTAGTAACAAAATCATTTTGTAGATACTGACAACTAGGTGCTACTTTCATAAACTATTTTTGACTCTGCATAACAAACATGGTGCTAGAAAAGTCACTTGAAAGAGTTTACTGGATAGTATTAAAAATAATTCTAAAGTATTCGAAGACTCAAATATAATCTATAAAGAAGGTGATAAGAGCCTTCCCAACAACAGAGAGCATGGGTAGCCTCTATATATGACTATGAAAATAGCCATCTTTCTCGAATTCTTGTAAAAATATATCCTTAATTAGGATTATTGCAGCCATTAAGCGTGGTTGCCTTACTTGACTAAATATATGATTAAAAAACTAATTATTAGTTAGTGGATATATACATGCCGCTCAATTTTAAGTAAACTAGTTTCTGGTACGTTGATCCCAAAATATTTAATATAAACTTTGTATTTAAAATGATACATTTTAAATGGTACATATTATTGGACTTTTTCTGGGCTATAAAAAAAATCAAAACATACAAAAAATGGAAATAAAAAAGGAGAAGCAACAACTTGCAAGTTGAGATTAGAAAATCTTGCAAACTTGATGCAACTTTATTGACATATATAATATTTGAATTTAAAGATAAAATATACATACTCGAACATATATAAATATATGTATATAATAAAAGTATTTATCTCAGAAAATTAACTATTATGCGCGAAAAATTAAAAACTAAATTGAAACATATGTTGAATAGATGAATGTATAGGAATTATTGCAAAACATAAAAAGAAAAATACAATATCGTGTATAAAAATATTAGTATAACAATCAAAACCTAAAAATATGGAAGAATAAGCTATCAGTTGTAATGCTTCATTAAGTACCTGAAACATGACATGATGATGAAGAAGAAGTGAGTCAAATAAGAAAAGGTTATGAAGATTATATTGTAAACAAGAAAATAACTATAACACAGAAGCACAAACAAAAATCTTCAAAATAAACAATGAAAATTGAGATGCTAATGAGGAATCAGTGGAAGGGAAAAAAAGAATCATTTGATATATGTATACTAATATGTGTAGTGACTTTTAGTATTCTCTTTTCAGCATTATAAATTTTAGTAATTCAACTTTTAATTTTGTTTTGCTTTTCACTTTTAGTATAAATATATGACATTTTATATATATATATATATATATATATATATATATATGTGTGTGTGTGTGTGTTTCACGTATGATTTGATTAAAGTTATATAGTCTATGGAAAACGTATGTTGCGTATTTATTCTAGAATATTTAGAGCCCATTTGGATTGGCTTATAAGTTACTTATAAGCTGAAATGTTTTCAGTTTTTTTGAGTGTTTGGCTGGCTAACTTAAAGTCATTTTGTGCTTAAAATAAGCCCCAATAAAGAATTGGATTTGTTTGGATGGATTTATTTTAAGCAGTTATAAGTTGAAAACAACTTATAAGTCAAAAAAAATAAGTTGGGCTGCACCAACTTATTTTTTAAAAACTTATAAGGAATTTTCAACTTATAAGTTATTCCATAAGTTCGACGGTCAACTAGGGAGAGAAGAGAACTAGCTTGACACTCAGATTATTCTATGGAGGGCAATATTGCATATTGTCTATTAACAAAGGATGGAGAGCCTTCAACTATTCACGAGGCTATGAAAGGCCAAGAATCATCTCTGTGGATGGCAACAATGCAAGAAGAAATTGAAGCTCTTCATAAAAATAAAATATGGGATCTTATTAAATTACCACAGGGAAGGAAGGTCATTGGAAACAAATGGGTCTACAAGATCAAACGCAATGGTAATGATCAAGCGGAGAAGTATCGTGCAAGATTGGTGGTGAAAGGATTTGCTCAGAAAGAAGGTATAGACTTCAATGAGATATTTTCTCCGGTGGTTCGACTCACAACAATTCTACTGGTCCTAGTGATGTGTGCTACATTTGACTTGTACTTGGAGCAGTTAGATGACAAAACTGTATTTCTTCATGGAGAGCTTGAAGAAAAAATTTACATGCTCCAACCAGAAGGTTTTAAGGAACAGGAAAAAGAAAACTTGGTTTGTTGAACAAATCTCTATATGGTCTCAAACAGGTGCCGAGGTGTTGGTATAAGAGATTTGATTCCTTCATTATAAGTCTTGGACACAGTAGACATAATTCAGATCCTTGTTTTTGTTACAAGAGATTTGGTGATGGCGATTTTATTATTTTGTTGTTGTATGTTGATGACATGTTGGTAGCAGCCAACAAAAATCGTCTCACAAATTTAAAGGCACAGTTGGCTAGGGATTTTGAAATGAAGGACTTGGGACCAGCAAACAAGATTCTAGGGATGCAAATCCACCGAGAAAGAAATAATAGGAAGATTTGGCTTTCTCAAAAGAACTACTTGAACAAAATCTTGCGACGACTTCAAGATGCAAGACTGTAAGTCAATTTCTACCCCAATTCCTGTTAATTTCAAGTTATCCTCAAGTATGAGTCCTAGCAATGAAGCAGAGAGGATGGAGATATTTCGAGTACCGTATGCATCAGTAGTGGGAAGTTTAATGTTTGTCATGGTATGTACAAGACCTAACATTGCACAAGCAGTGGGAGTGGTTAGTCGATACATGGCTAATCCTGGTAGAGAGCATTGGAATATTATTAAGAAGATCCTGAGATATATCAAGGGTATCTCAGATGTTGCAATGTGTTATGGAGGATCAAAATTTACTGTTAAAGGTTATGTTGATTCAGATTATGCAGGTGATCTTAATAAAAGCAAGTCTACCACAGATTATGTGTTTACTCTTGCTGGAGGAGCTGTAAGCTAGGTTTCAAAACTGCAATCTATCGTGGCTACATCTACGACGGAAGCAGAATATGTAGCAGCTACACAAGCTAGCAAAGAGGCAATATGAATGCAGATATTACTGGAGGAGCTCGGCCAGAAACAAGAGAAGGTTGCAGTAATTGGGTAGAAAGGATGGTGTGAAGACTTAATTAATTCTTAATTAAATCTTCAAGTGGGAGAATGCAAGAAAGTCAAAGAAAGCCAAAAAAAGGAGGCACCGTCCAAGAAAAGATGGCAACAACTTTTGAAAAAGTATTTGCCTCTTTTGACAAAAAATTAACGCGTAAAATTTTCTTTACGCGTTCTTGTTTTCTATAAATAGAAGGTCTTTTGCCCTCATTTAGCTCATCCAAAAAAATAAAATAAAAAATAATACAATCAAAAGAGTAAGAACTCAAAGAGAGTTATACACCAATATAAATATTGTAATCTTGAGTGTCCTTATTTTACCCCGTGATCTTTCCCCTTTATCATCTCTGCCATTGAATTAATTACATTGCATAAAAATCAACATTAACCTAGTAAAATACGATGGCATAGATAATTCATCTTTGAACGGAAAAACATGCTTGCAAATAATTTATGCTTCTTCTATCATTCAGATAAGCCATCAATCTTGAAGTTTGGAAAAGTTAATTTATTGTATTAGCTATGGCGCTATGCGCCTATGCCCATCCAACATCTTTGGGGAGAAAAAATTACATCAAGTCCTTCTAGAAGATGTTCATATATATATATATATATATATATATATATATATCATTGAAGAAATTAAAGAAATAAGGAATCATATACTATAAATTCAAGTTTGGTTGCATTGAAGTTATATACCATTTTTAATATCATCACATTAAATTGGCCTACAACACTATGCAAAGGTGGAGGGAGCTAGAAAATTAAGTACAAATTTATTTTGACTAAATATTTGATTAAAAAATTAATTATTAGTTAGTGGATATATACTTGCCGCTCAATTTTAAGTAAATTAGTCATCACTGGGTTGTTGTTGTAGTCATCACATTTAAAATTAATGACATGAAAAAATGTATTTATTAATGTGTGCGCATATATATATATATGTCAATTTCGGTTCAAATGTCTATTACAATAAGCATTCTAACAGTATTATGTCACGTAGCGTGTGTCTACTTGCTCCACTTTATACAAGTTTAAGTGTCTACTCATATATACCCAAAGGTAAAGTACATATTTATGCATTACTATATGCCTTGGTAAAAAAATAATTCATTTCTTTGATCACCACTCGAAATCTTCCTCGTAACAGATTTCATGCCAAGCAAGACATTGTTATGAGCATGTAATATTTACTAGTAACAAAATCATTTTGTAGATACTGACAAGTAGGTGCTAGAAAAGTCACTTGAAAGAGTATACTGGATAGTATTAAAAATAATTCTAAAGTATTCGAAGACTCAAATATAATCTATAAAGAAGGTGATAAGAGCCTTCCCAACAACAGAGAGCATGGGTAGCCTCTATATATGACTATGAAAATAGCCATCTTTCTCGAATTCTTGTAAAAATATATCCTTAATTAGGATTATTGCAGCCATTAAGCGTGGTTGCCTTACTTGACTAAATATATGATTAAAAAATTAATTATTAGTTAGTGGATATATACATGCCGCTCAATTATAAGTAAACTAGTTTCTGGTACGTTGATCCCAAAATATTTAATATAAACTTTGTATTTAAATGATACATTTTAAATGTTACATATTATTGGACTTTTTATGTGCTATAATAAAAATTAAAACATACAAAAAATGGAAATAAAAAAGGAGAAGCAACAACTTGCAAGTTGAGATTAGAAAATCTTGCAAACTTGATGCAACTTTATTGACATATATAATATTTGAATTTAAAGATAAAATATACATACTCGAACATATATAAATATATGTATATAATAAAAGTATTTATCTCAAAAAATTAACTATTATGCGTGAAAAAATAAAAACTAAATTGAAACATATGTTGAATAGATGAATGTATAGTAATTATTGCAAAACATAAAAAGAAAAATAAAACATCGTGTATAAAAATATTAGTATAACAATCAAAACCTAAAAATATGGAAGAATAAGCTATTAGTTGTAATGCTTCATTAAGTACCTGAAACATGACATGATGATGAAGAAGAAGTGAGTCAAATAAGAAAAGGTTATGAAGATTATATTGTAAACAAGAAAATAACTATAACACAGAAGCACAAACAAAAATCTTCAAAATAAACAATGAAAATTGAGATGCTAATGAGGAATCAGTGGAAGGGGAAAAAAGAATCATTTGATATATGTATACTAATATGTGTAGTGACTTTTAGTATTCTCTTTTCAGCATTATACATTTTAGTAATTCAACTTTTAATTTTGTTTTGCTTTTCACTTTTAGCATATATATATATATATGTGTGTTTCACGTATGATTTGATTAAAGTTATATAGTCTATGGAAAACGTATGTTGCGTATTTATTCTAGAATATTTAGAGCTCATTTGGATTGGCTTATAAGTTACTTATAAGTTGAAATGTTTTCAGTTTTTTTGATTATTTGGCTGACTAACTTAAAGTCATTTTATGCTTAAAATAAGCCCAATAAAGAATTGGATATGTTTGGATGGACTTATTTTAAGCAACTTATAAGTTGAAACAACTTATAAGTCAAAAAAAATAAGTTGCGCTGCACCAACTTATTATTTAAAAACTTATAAGCAGTTTTCAACTTATAAGTTACTTAAAATAAGTCCATCCAAACAGGTTCTTAGTATACAACATATTTTAAATGATCCACATATTTTCGAACTTTCTTTGAGTTGAAAAAAATATTTCAAACATAATCACTAAGGAAATGTATAATGCCATAACTAAAGAATTAAACTGTAATTGTTGAACTTCAAATTCTCGCATTATTTAATTAAAATATTAATATTTAATTATATTTTAATTAAGCGGAGAAACAAAATAATAGTCGACCTCGACACCTAAGACTCGACTTCAAAAACTTCCAACCTAGGACCCGATTCGAATCTCGGATCGGGACCCGACTTCCTTCCCGGAATTTGACCCTACACTCGACTTTCGAATCGTGATCTGATCCCACCCGACCCTAATATCCAAGATGAGATCTCGGATAGGTGATTTCACCTTTTGATCAATGTCTTTCAAATGGTTTTCAAGGAAAAGTGTTTTTTTTTAAGTGATATTTTTTCAAAGAAAAACAACAGTATTTATATGACAAAGTTCTTGAACGTAAACATATTTTCATTAAAAAAGGGTTATTAATAGGTTCATAAATGTTACAAACAAACATGTAAGAACCTAAAACATAAAAACTAAATAAAAAATAAATTTTTAATTAATATTTATTTCTTTTGAACATCAAAAAACTTTTATTGGAAGAAACATTAATCCTAACAGAACTTTGATATTTAACGAATTCATTGTTTGGAATAGAATAAACGAATAAGTTGTACTCATTTAAACTACTTTTTTCATGAAAAGAATTTTTCTATGTTGGTTAAAAAAATGTTTTGATAAAGTTCATCTGGTATCGCATTTTGCAGATTTTTTCCAGTAGAAGTTAACTTTTAACTTTTACCCAAAAGTCAAATTTTGAAAAACAAGTAAAGTATAGAGTAATAAATATGAGTCAAATTGTGACGTATGAATAAAACGGTTCTGGGACTGCCGTGAGAAAAGAATCACCTCCAAAATATATTTGCCGACTTGTCCTCATTCATACATCTTTTAAAAATATCTCTGTGATAATATATTAAAATAACAAGAGATATAATTAAATAAATTGAAAAGTAGAGAGATTTTATTTCTTTTCAAAATGAATTCACTTTTTATTTATAAAAAAAAAACATAAACTACTTACGAATTATCTACTTGATTACAAATTATCCTATTATAAATTTACTCCGATACTTGATCCGGGACTCGACCTCGACTTTCGATCTGAAATCCGACTCCAACATCCGGCACAAAATTCCACCCTGACACCCCATCCAGGATCTTACCTCGATTTCTGAATCGAGATTCGACTCATCAAATTATTGATTGAACAATTTTTTCTTTAGTGAAAACTCTGTAATAGATAAAATTACAATTTACTATTTTTCTACAATAGAAAAAATTGTCATTTTTTTTAAATAATTGTTATTTAATTATTATGCAAATATGTAGGACTTTGAAATTAATTAAAGTTATAAATATTAAATATTTACTCCTTAAGGGTATAAAAGTCGTTCTATATTTAATGGATATTTTGATCGATCAATATTATTAAAGGTGAAAAAATTTCCTACTCATAATTTACTTGAAATAGATTTAATGTTACGCTCCTAGTATTAATAGGATAATACGTATCCTACAATAAATTCAGTCTTAATATAAATATGTTTTGTTTAGTCCTAGTATAAAATTATATTTATGCCTATTAGTAATTTTTTAGATTGAGAAAATTTTAACTTAAAAGGGAAAATAAGTAAATCAACTTTTAGTGGATATTTTGGTCCATCAATATTTATATTGGTGCTTTTATAATAATATAGATAGATAGATGATATGATATGATGATGATATAATATGATTAGTCATCACATTTAAAATTAATGATGTGAAAAAATATATTTATTAATGTGTGTTTATATATATGTCAATTTCGGTTTAAATGTCTGTTACAATAAGCATTCTAACAGTATTATAATTTTATTTCATAAAGGTCGATAAAGCAAATAAATTTATTCAAACTTATTTTTCTGAAATTATGCAATTTTAGGCTTTGATTATTACATGAATTTATTGGTTGAACTTTCTAACATAAGAGTCTAGACAGAGAAAGCAGACAAGTTATGCAATTAAGTTGGTGTGGAAAGAGTGATCCAATCGCAAATACTTAGAATTCTATTCAATCTATAAGATGGAGTTTGAAGAAAAATGATTTGTTAGTAAATTTTTACCTATCATTTGTTTTTCTTTTGTGTGCGATAAAATCAAGTTCTTTGCAGATTGTCCTTCTATTTCATATATTATGAAGTCCTAAACATTAATTTTGTTTTCATTAGTCTTAAGATTTTGCTGTATCAAAATATTATTTAATTAAGAAGTGTTTATAGATTCTTTACTTTAATTCACATATCTTACAATGTATTAATATAGTTTTTTAAAATAATCTGCGCATCGCGCGGATACGTATACTAGTGTATTTATTAATGTGTGTTTATATATATGTCAATTTCGATTCAAATATCTATTACAATAAGCATTTTAACAGTATTATAATTTTATTTTATAAAATCACTCTTATAATTGAAAAATAAAATTCTAACTGGGAAGAAATTGAGAGCCAGATTGAATATGGAGTCAGACTTATTTCACTTCTTTATTTTCTAAAGTTACTTTCATTTGGTTAAATTTGTTTGAAACTATTTTCTTATTAATTTGTTTCCAAAAAAATGTTACATTACACATTTAAAAGCAATTAATTTTAAATTTATCGAATCATCTTAATAAAAAGTTTTAATAATCACGAAGAAAATTAAAGCATGTTTGGAGAAAATTGTTCATACAATATTGCATATCATCTCTTATAATTGAATTAGTTACATCGCATAAAAATCAACATTAGCCAAGTAAAATACGATGGCATAGATAATTCATCTTTGAACGGAAAAACATGCTTGCAAATAATTTATGTTTCTTCTTTCATTCAGATAAGCCATCAATCTTGAACTTTGTAAATAATATGTTTAATTCAATAAGTTAATTTATTGTATTGGCTATGCCGCTATGCGCCTATGCCCATCTAACAGCTTTGGAGAAAAAAATTCCATTAAGGCTGTGTTTGGTACGAAGTAAAATGTTAAAACAAGTTGGTTTCTAACAAATTTTCTCATGTGTTGGTTGGTGAGTGACAACTATTTTTCGGAAAATATTTTTTATAGTTTGGTTAGTGATTGGAAATATTTTTTAGAAAATATCTTTTATTTTTGGCTATTTTTTAGGAAAATAGTTTTTGACATGAAAATTAACCTTATAATTGACTCGGGATCCAACCCCGACATGGGACAACCAGCTAAGTATATAGACTAATATAGTCAAAGTAAGGCAACCGGATGGACTGCATGCAGCAGAAAGAATTTCCCAAGAGAATGAAGTAATTATTAAGGCTCGCACCACTATAAATACTAAATACTCCTTCTCTTTCATTTCCATCAACACTTGTTTACTTCAATTCCCTATCACCAACTAACAAAAGAAAGAAAAAAAAGGCTCTCTGTTTTTTCACAAGCTAATTAGATCCAGTTTTGAAGAAATATAATGGCCCTAGCTAGCCACCTCCTTAACAATGAAGAGGAGATCGTTCGCCCTGTTGCCAATTTCTCTCCAAGTCTTTGGGGTGATCGTTTCCATTCATTCTCTCTTGACAATCAGGTAATTCATTATAAATTCCTTCACTATCCCTTATTTGGTTAATTAGTACTGTTCCCAATAATGAACATTTTCTTACAAATAACTTTAATTTACAGGTTGCTGAAAACTATGCTCAAGAGATCGAGACTTTGAAGGAACAAACAAGGAGTATGTTGTCAGCTGCTTCTGGAAAAACATTGGCTGAGAAATTGAATCTGATAGACATTGTTGAGCGTCTTGGCATTGCTTATCATTTTGAGAAGCAAATAGACGACATGTTGGATCAAATTTACAAAGCAGATTCAAACTTTGAGGCTCATGAATACAATGATTTAAACACTTTATCCCTTCAATTTCGAAACCTAAGACAACATGGTTACAATATCTCTCCAAGTAGGTCCATTACATATATGCCGCACCATTTTTAATTTTTTTTTATTTCTGCGAGAAAACTAATTATCTTTTTCTCTTATTCATGATCCAGAAATTTTCAGCAGATTCCAAGATGCGAACGGCAAGTTCAAGGAATCTTTTAGCAACGACATCAGGGGTTTATTGAACTTATACGAAGCTTCACATGTAAGGACTCATGGAGAAGATATTTTGGAAGAGGCACTTGTTTTCTCCACTGCTCATCTTGAGTCTGCAGCTCCACATTTGAAGTCACCTCTGAGTAAACAAGTGACACATGCCCTTGAGCAATCTCTCCATAAGAGCATTCCAAGAGTCGAGACGCGCTACTTCATCTCTATCTACGAAGAGGAGGAATATAAGAATGATGTGTTGCTTCGATTTGCCAAATTGGATTACAACTTACTCCAGATGTTGCACAAACACGAACTCAGTGAAGTATCAAGGTATACTGTTGTTTTAAATTGAATTAAAAATACAAATTATTTGTTCATACTATTTTCTCAGAATCTGATATGTTGTTACTTACTTTATAGGTGGTGGAAAGATTTGGATTTTGTGACAACCCTTCCATATGCTAGGGATAGAGCAGTGGAATGTTACTTTTGGACCATGGGTGTGTATGCTGAACCTCAATATTCTCAGGCTCGCGTCATGCTTGCTAAGACTATAGCAATGATTTCGATAATAGATGATACGTTTGATGCTTATGGAATTGTAAAAGAACTCGAGGTTTACACCGATGCCATACAAAGGTATGAACTTGCCTCTGCAACAGTTTGTGGATTTAATTATTGGACGGTTAGTTTCTTAGAAGGGAAATTTATTAAATCTCTTTCTTTTTTATTAGGTGGGATGTGAGTCAAATTGATCGACTCCCAGAATACATGAAAATCAGTTTTAAGGCTCTTTTGGATCTCTATGATGATTATGAAAAGGAGTTGTCAAAGGATGGCAGATCCGATGTTGTCCACTACGCAAAAGAAAGAGTACGTCTCACTGACTTCTATATATCCATGAATGTTTTAATTTCTATCTAAAATCACTTGTATTTACCTTATGTTTCTTTATTACACTTAGATCTGTTATGGGAATATTGATGGTTGAATGTCTTGTTTTTCTGTTAAATAGATGAAGGAGATTGTGAGAAACTATTTTGTCGAAGCAAAGTGGTTCATTGAGGGATATATGCCGCCTGTTTCTGAGTATCTTAGCAACGCATTAGCTACCAGCACATATTACTTGCTAACTACGACATCCTATTTGGGAGTGAAGTCAGCTACAAAAGAAGATTTCGAATGGTTGGCTACGAACCCTAAAATTCTTGAAGCCAATGTGACGTTATGCCGAGTTGTTGATGACATAGCAACGTATGAGGTAATTAACATCGCATTACACTACATAAATCATCTTAATTATAAGAGTTGCAGTAATTCCATACAAATTGATTTCATATACTTATACATGAATTATAATTGCCGGCATTCCAGGTTGAGAAGGGTAGAGGCCAAATTGCAACAGGAATTGAGTGTTATATGAGGGATTATGATGTATCAACTGAAGTAGCAATGGAGAAATTCCAAGAGATGGCTGAGATAGCATGGAAGGATGTAAATGAAGGAATTCTTCGACCAACACCTGTTTCAACAGAAATTCTTACTCGCATTCTCAATCTTGCTCGTATTATAGATGTCACTTACAAGCATAATCAAGATGGATACACTCATCCCGAAAAAGTACTAAAACCTCACATCATCGCGCTACTGGTGGACTCCATTGAGATCTAAACCATTGAGTCATTCTTTTTTGTTCCATCTATATAAGCCACTTAAATTTTACAATTTTGCAACCGCATTGTGAAGTTTCATGTACTAGTATTGTTAAAACTTTTTGTACCATTAATTATTGATATATGAATAATATCACTTCTTTTGTACCTACCTCGATTATCTTTTATTTGCTAAATTAAATTATAAGATTTTAAACAAAGCAAATATATTGATTATCTAACAATGAGGAGAAAGAATGAAGAAAAAAAAAAGAAGAAGCTTTATCTAAGCAGGTGATCCACTAGCTAGTACTTAAATCTAATAAAATCTTATATACTTCTGATAAGGGTTCATAATACTTTTAGTCCTTTAGCTATTCATAAATTTTAATGTTAGTTTTTGTGATATCTAACTAAACACGATTAATCTTTAGCTAATTAAAATATGAATTTTTGATTCTTTTACTTGTAAATATCTACAATTTTATTATTAACTATTCTCCTTCCTAATTTTGATGCGTTATGTTAAGTTTATAGTATTTCTCATTTTGACACGAAAAAAAACTTCATTGATCAACTTCCTATTATTCCTTCCAAATTAACTCCGCAAATCCATTACGGTAAGTAAATGATACATCAATCCTTGGAAGCTTAGCCCATGCATGTATTGTGAATCCAAGAACGAAGTTGAACCCAGCATTATTGTTCAAATGAATGCCATCAAAGAGTGTTATCATCGATATAAACGCTCTGCATTTTCCTACAACCTCAGTCCATTCCCGGCGGAAAAAAAAGAAGAGAATTTATAAATTATTTAAGATTTTGACACACCTAATAAGAAAACAATTAAATAATATTTAATACTTTAGACTAAATCCTTCATCTTCTCGAACTAATAATGTTTTGATAGTAAGGTGGAATTAAAAAATAAATTAATGATTTTAATTTTATAAAGTTGTGAAGGGCCATTTATTTTCTTTTGTTGCTTATAAAATGATAAATCAAAAGGATCAGAGAAATTTAATACTCTATATTTTATGGTTCATAAGAATATGCCGATATATAAAACTATATGCATTTGAGAGATTTTTCTATTCTTCAATAAACTGTCAATTTTCAAGTCTGTTCAAATCGGGCAAATAAAAGCACACTATGAAATAAAAAAAAGTGTGCATAAAAATATTGCATTTTGTCTATTCCACTGAATTAGTTACAATTTCAATTTGTATAAATTCAACATTAACTTAATAAAATAGGATGGCGTAGAATTACTCAACTTTGAACCGGAAATATAAGTGCGCAAAAATGATGTATGTTTCTTCTATCATTCAATTAAGCCATCAAGAACTGTAGAAATAATATATGTTTAATTCAATAAGTTAAAATCAAATATTGCATATCTTCCTTTATTTTTCTTTTGGGACATGATTTTCAATTCAAAGTTGTTACATTCTGCACTCGACGAAATCCAATATTTTATATTCTGGGTGCCATCAAAAGAGACCTCACATATGTGCAATAATGAGAAAAGAAAAAAAGAAGAAGACCACAGACAAAATAATGCACAGTATACAATGTCCCATACTACTAGTAGTAATATTTTATGTTTTATACGTCGTTTTTTGAATTGACACTAGAAACCCTAGGGAACATGGGACATGGGACTAAACAGACGCCAAAGAAGGAAACAAAGTTAGTAAAATAGAATTTATTTAACTTCTATACATTTTTTAGTTTTTGCTTAAAACTACTATATAGTCAAAAACTGATGGCTGTGACAAAACACTCTCACCATTCACTATAAATATTCATTTCCTTCTCTTCCATTTCCATCATCACTTGTTCAATTTCTCTACCACCTAACAAGTGGGGAAAAACAAACACTGCATTTCCACAAGCTAAGAGTACTAGCTAGAAATGGCCCCAGCTGCTGCAGTGATGAGTAACTACCAAGAGGAGGAGATTGTTCGTCCTGTTGCTGACTTCTCACCAAGTCTTTGGGGTGATCGTTTCCATTCTTTCTCCCTTGATAATCAGGTATTTAATTAATTTGTCTTTCACATATTTAATCTGGTTGTAAGTTCAAAGGACAAATATTTATCCTGTTTAATAATAAAATGCATATATTCATTTTCATTTGAATGAATAAATTTATAGGTTGCGGAAAAGTATGCTCAGGAGATTGAAACGTTGAAAGAGCAAACAAAGAGTATGTTGTCAGCTGCGTGTGGAGCAACATTGGTTGATAAATTGAATTTGATAGATATTGTTGAGCGCCTTGGCATAGCTTACCATTTTGAGAAACAAATAGAAGACATGTTGGATCACATTTACAAAGCAGATCCTAACTTTGAGAGTCATGAATACAGTGATTTAAGCAATTTATCCGTTCTGTTTCGACTACTGAGACAACATGGTTACAATATCTCTCCAGAACTTTTTAGCAGATTCCAAGATGCAAACGGCAAATTCAAGGAATTTCTTTGCAATGACATCAAGGGTATTTTGAACTTATATGAAGCTTCACACGTAAGGACTCATGGAGAAGACATCTTAGAAGAGGCACTTTCATTTTCCACTGCTCATCTTGAATCTGCAGCTCCACATTTGAAGTCACCTCTGAGTAAACAAGTGACGCATGCCCTTGAGCAATCTCTCCATAAGAGTATTCCAAGAGTCGAGACACGCTACTTCATCTCCATCTACGAAGAGGAGGAATTTAAGAATGATGTGTTGCTTCGATTTGCAAAAATGGATTTCAATTTACTTCAGATGTTGCACAAACAAGAATTATGCGAAGTATCTAGGTACGCTAATGTAATTTACATGAAAAATATTACTATTATTTGTTGATAGTGACTCTCAGAATCTAATATGCTGTTACTTACTTTATAGGTGGTGGAAAGATTTGGATTTTGTGACAACACTTCCATATGCTAGGGACAGAGCAGTTGAATGCTACTTTTGGACGGTGGGAGTGTATGCTGAACCTCAGTATTCTCAGGCTCGTGTCATGCTTGCTAAGACTATAGCAATGATTTCAATAGTAGATGACACGTTTGATGCTTATGGCATTGTAAAAGAACTTGAGGTCTACACTGATGCCATACAGAGGTACGAACTACTTCTCGAACAATTTATGATTTAATTAGATGATTGCATAAAGGTGGGGAAAGATTATAGGTCAAACACTAGACGTTTCTCCTTCTTCCTATGATGTATGTTTTGTTACACTAATAAACTTATCAAATTCATTTCTTTTTCCATTTATTAGGTGGGATATTAGCCAAATTGATCGGCTCCCTGATTACATGAAAATTAGTTACAAAGCACTTTTAGATCTCTACAACAATTATGAAGCAGAGTTGTCAAAGGATGGTAGATCTGATGTTGTTCACTACGCGAAAGAAAGAGTATGAATCCTGACTTATACCAAGTTAATTAATCATTAATCAATTTATCAACCAATTGTGTATGTATTGATGGTTGAATGTCTTGGCTTGTTGTTGGCAGATGAAAGAAATCGTGAGAAACTATTTTGTCGAAGCAAAATGGTTCATTGAAGGATATATGCCGCCAGTCTCTGAGTATCTTAGCAATGCATTAGCTACTAGCACTTATTACTTGCTTACGACAACATCCTACTTGGGCATGAAGTCTGCAAACAAGGAAGATTTTGAATGGTTGGCCAAGAACCCTAAAATTCTTGAAGCCAATGTGACATTATGTCGAGTCATTGATGATATAGCCACCTACGAGGTATACATTGCATCAAATAAACTTAGATTTTATATGTTTACCTAGTTGCAACCATGAAGTGATAAAAATGATTTCATACTTATACCACACATTCTAATTTCCAATCCAGGTTGAGAAGGGTAGAGGTCAGATTGCAACTGGAATTGAGTGCTACATGAGAGATCATGGTGTATCAACAGAAGAGGCAATGGAAAAATTTCAAGAAATGGCTGAGATAGCGTGGAAGGATGTAAATGAAGGAATTCTACGACCAACTCCCGTCTCTACACAGATTCTCACTCGTATTCTCAATCTTGCTCGCATTATTGATGTCACTTACAAGCACAATCAAGATGGATACACTCATCCTGAAAAAGTACTAAAACCTCACATTATTGCCTTGTTAGTGGACTCAATTGAAATTTAAATCATCAATTGTTGCGTACATTTGGGAGCACTTTGTTCCTGGCCCCTCAAATAAGTATTTGATCTACATTTGACAGATGCCTTGTTGGTATCTCTGTAGCTAGCTAGGGTAGGAATTGCTGGCGATGCATGTTATGGTGCAGTGAAGTTAACTCCTCCAATTTTCTTGAATCATCATTGACATTTGAATTCTATTACTTCTTTTAATGTACCTACTTTCTTTTAGCTAGACAATTCCGAAAATGGTGTGAAAGAATACGCTTCAGCAGTTGCAATTCAACCACAAGGAAATGAAATGTCAAATAATAATAAAAAAATTCAAAGTATCAATTACTGACACGAAGTAAATTATAATCACCATATTCTCAATCATGAAACTACTTATAAGACGAATTGTGATACTATACCGAGACTGATTGTACAAAATTCTGCATACGCTAAAGCAAACAAAACAAATGTCATCAAAAAAATAAATATTATTGACTGACCATTTCATAATTTTAGCAATTCCTTTTTTTTTTTGAGTTCTTGGACATTATATTCATAAACAAGGAAATAAAAATGGAGAAAAAGAGAGATTGTCGGGGGAGGAGAGCCAGGGAAGAGGCTGTGCATGGAATGGGCAACTAGTAAAATTGCACATCTCATGCGCTGCCTCGTCCCTGTCTATCCTCTCCACCTTTGATATTCCACACCACAGTTTACCTCAATAGGGTCTCCCTTCACCAATAATGCTTAAACATTCCTTCCATCTGGAGTACAAATGAAAAGGCCTTTTCTTGAAAATTTCCAATGGCCAAAAGGTTAGTGCAATATGGCTGCTTTATGATGGAGTTAGGACCCGAAGAAGAAATAGTCATAGTACAAGTGATAGTACCACTAATTGAGGAGTACATACATAGGACCTCTCTGTTTCTAAGTTTTAATTGAGTCCCATTGTACTGCAGATTCAGTTCGTAGTACAATAACAATGTTTGGCCCAAAAATTAAAAGCTACTTTTAGATAAAAGCTCTTTTAAATTAATACTCTTCAAATTAGAATTACAGCTCATACAAGTAATATTTTTAATCTGCGTTACAATGTGTCTCTGAAAACACCCTTCACCTTCAATCTAAGATTTTGAGTTCAAGTCACCAAGGAGCAAATTAAATAGGTGAGACGCGTTGTGCTGTGGGCACCAGACAGTCTAGCTGATCCATTTACCAGACAATCCACTGTTAGCTGATGATGTTAACATTATCATATCATGCAACAATGGACTGTGTTGCCTATCATGCTAATAATAACAACAAAATTTCAATTTTTTTTTATATATATACTAGTTTTTGGATATGTGTTGCACGTGACCTCATATTATTGGTTTTTTAAAAATCACATAACTATTATACGACGTGTTTGAGTTATAAAATAAAAATATGTAAAATTGATTGAATTGTAATACTTAAAATTATTCTTATAGTGTTGATGAATTTCTATAACGTACCCTTTTAAAAGTTGCTACAAAAATACATCACCCTCAGTCAAGCTAACAAAAGAAATTCTTAATTGGTTTGTTTGCTTCAACTGTATCGAAAAAAACTAAACCTTTTATTATACCTTGCAACTCTTCATTCCCCTTCTTTGTTATAGCAATAATTAATATTTATAGGTAAGGGAGAAGAATCAATCATATTATGAGGAGTGAGGTTTTTTGTAGGTAAAGCAAACGGGTTGAGATTAAAAAATATAGTAAATTGAATTATACAGGGATATTTGATGAGTATAAATGTATAATAATGACAGGTAATTGAAGGGGTGTTTGATTGAAGAAGGGTAAAATAGTCCCATTTTTAGGAACGTTTTAGTAATTCAATTTTACACTTTGAAGATTTTTACTAGTACTAGTTCCTGGACATGTGCATTGCACGTGTATTCCATGTAAATTTTTATACATTTGTTAGACCTGTTAAAATTCTATTAAAACATACGTGTAATGAGTAATAAAATGTCACAATTACAAATAAATCTTTAAAAGCGTGACAAGAAACACCAAATGAGGAGCGTATTTTAATGTTTGAAATTAATTCCTTTTAAGCAATTGATCGTAAATTTTGAACTTTGATCAGTAGTTAGCAAACTTCCAGTAAAGTCACAAATGCTTATTTGAGTCCAAATAAAACTACAGACTTACGAAAATCACAAATTTATAGAAAATTAACAATCTAGGAGGGTATGAAGTAAATAACAATGTCGAGTACAACAAAGTTTGACGTTGAGAAATTCAATGAGACTAATTTCTCATTGTGTAAAATAAAAATAAGAGCGATATTGAGAAAAGACAATTGCTTAACTGCAATTGAAGTTAGGCCCACAGACTTTACTGATGACAGCAAGTGGAACGACATAGACAGCATCGCAGTTGCTGATCTACACTTGGCACTAGCTGATCAAGTGTTGTCTAGTGTGGCTGAAAAATAGATGGCGAAGGAAATATGGGATAGTCTTACGAGATTGTATGAGGCCAAGTTTTTGCATAATAAAATCTTCTTAAAAAGAAGATTGTATACTCTTCAAATGAAAGAGTCCATGTCGGTTACTGAACACATCAATACTTTGAATACTCTATTTTCGCAACTTACAATAATGGGTTCAAAATAAAGGGGACTGAACGTGCGGAGTTTCTACTTCAAAGTCTGTCTGACTCGTATGATCAACTCATCATCAACTTGACAAACAATACGGATAGTGTAGTTTTCGATGAAATTGCAGTCGTTGTCTTAGAAGAAGAAAATCGGCACAAAAAAAAAACAGACAAGCAAGTTCGCAGCAAGCAGAAGCTTTGATGATGGTGAGAGAAAGACCAACGGAACGTAGCCCCAGTGGGACTCACAATCATGGTATGGTAGATCTCAATCAAGAAGTAAGAAGAATATCAATGTTACAAATGTGGAAAGAAAGAGCACTTCAAGAAACATTGTGTCACGCCCCGAGAGGGTACCCTAGACGTGGCCGGCACTCGAAAACCATTTCTGGCCTTCAAGCGAACCACTTAGTCCAATCACACTTTCATTCAGTTACACTCTATTAGCGAAAGACTCAAATCATAAGAATACTATTCATAATAAAGCCAAAGGCCAACCACATCTCCATTCAACAACTAGAAAAAATAAAACTACTCACAATGAAATAATTCAACATCATCCACACTCTAGTCTATGAAGCCTCTATCAACAATATAAGAGGTGTCAATGACAAATTCATGGCTACCACAAATCAAAATAAAGGAAAACTAACTCAAAGCTGAAAAGATAACTGCGGTATCCTCCGAAAATAAGGAGGACTCACCAACTAGCTGGAAGTGAATAGATCTTCAATGATGCGCCTGTTGATGATCTCTAGTACCTGTCTCTGCATCATGAAACGATGCAGGCCAAATGACGTCAGTACGTGGAATGTATGAGTATGTAAAATGGCCGAATGAAACATACATCAAGGTGGGATCAAATCAACTCAGAATCTCAACTCAGAAGAAGGTACAACTCAATCAAGATGTTCTGAGTCTAAACAAAATATAATTTAGACAGGACCAATCACATACAATCCATCCCAATCCGACTCAGAGTACAATCAAGACCTATATGGGAGTTTCTCTTATCCGACAACCATCATTTATGAGCCAGTGATAATACAACAAGCCGACGTTGTTGCCACGTCCGTTCATACCTTGCCAGGGTAAGAACGAATCAACAAATCATGGATCCATACCCAATCAAATCCTATTATATCAGGACAGTAATTTGGAAAACATCCGACTTTAACGGTCCAATCCCTTCCTACATTTGGCGATGTAGTTATTGGATTCGAGTTATTACTTACTCTTACCCAATTCGATGCTCGATACTCCTCCCAAGACTCAATGCTCATAAAACTCTATCCAATCAATTCAATCTAATCATATCGACCAGTCTCGTTTGGACCTTTGTCAATTCATCAATTCTATCCCAAATCAAGCCTCTTGACCAATCATATTATCCAATCAACCCCAATCTTATATATTTTTTTTAAAGGCATGCAAAAGACAATGGCCTAGTCTATATCTTTTTTTTATTTTTTTATTTTTAGGAAATCTCAAGAATATTGCTTACTTTACTTTCTGTCATCACCTTTGACTAGAAAGAATGTCTTTCCATACATTTCTTTTGCCAAATATTATTATTTAATAACTATCCAAGTTGTCCCAAACCAAACCAAACACTTCACGTGAAATTAGGAAATGAATGATAAAGTTTAGCTTTTTCTATATTATTAGAATATATCAAAGTGGAAGTATTATATGAATATACTAATAGGAATATAACTTTTTCTTAAATATAATTTAATTTCATGATGCTAATGGAATTCCATTGAGGCATCAACTCACAGAAATTGGATTCATGCTAACTAAAAGGTTAATCAAATATTGTCCCTCTTATTTCTAGAAATTTGGATCTGTGAAGGTGTTAAACTAATGAAAACATCCTAACCAACATTTTAGTATTCTTTATATGTTCCATCATTTGGTAATTGAATTAAACTGTAATATACCAACGGATTCCAAGTTACTGCAAGTTAATTATCTATTGCTAATATAACAAAAATATGTTTAACAACTCATATCAATCAACTCTTAGACATAACAAAATATGTATAACAACTCATATCAATCAACTCTTAGACATAACAAAATATGTATAACAACTCATATCAATCAACTCTTAGACATAACAAAATATGTATAACAACTCATATCAATCAACTCTTAGACATAACAAAATATGTATAACAACTCATATCAATCAACTCTTAGACATAACAAAATATGTATAACAACTCATATCAATCAACTCATATCAAACATGAAACATTTATCAATTTCTCAACTTATCAATATCAACATAACAAAATCAAGTTAATAGATGTATGAACTCATTAGGACATAAATCTATCAAGAAAACCCAATTCCTATGAAAATTCAATCTTAAAGAAGATGTAGGGCACATGGTGAATTTAATCCATGTTTTTAGTAGCCTTACATACCTTAGTGTAGATTTTGAAGAAACCTTGATATTAGGTCTTCAAAGGAAAACTTGAATCCTTGAGTTTGAGAGGATTTTATTGGAGATAATTTGAGAGAGAAAGGGATGAAGATTAGGGTTGTTTGGAGAGGCAAGAGACTGAAATTATGATCCAAAACGCGTCCAGTTATGTATATAGATATTAGGTAATTTTACCAAAATATCCCTACAAATTCTGGAAAATCGGCCAAAATTCGCTGCAGGTCCTCTCTGTTCGATCAAGCATAACTTTTGACTCCGAACTCGGAAAAATACAATCTTGGTGGCGTTGTAGTCTTGAGTGTCCTCATTTTACCCCGTGATCTTTTCCCTCTATCATCTCTGCGATTAAATTAGTTACATTGCATAAAAATCAACATTAACCTAGTAAAATACGATGGCATAGATAATTCATCTTTGAACGGAAAAACATGCTTGCAAATAATTTATGCTTCTTCTATCATTCAGATAAGCCATCAATCTTGAAGTTTGGAAAAGTTAATTTATTGTATTAGCTATGGCGCTATGCGCCTATGCCCGTCCAACATCTTTGGGGAGAAAAATTTACATCAAGCCCTTCTAGAAGATGTTCATATATATATATATATATATATATATATATATATATATATATATATATATAGTTTATTATATAAATAATAATTAATTCTTTTTAATCAAATTTATGTGCACTTTTTAAAGTTTTATGAGCGTAAGCCATGTTTTATATCAAGGAGATCACTTCTTTGATGAACTCTCAAATTCTAAGTGCAATCAAAGTAGACTAATGTCTACCAATAGTTCAAATCCATTGAAAAAAGTAGAGACAATTTCTTCGTCCCTTCGAGGACATCCTCCGAATAAAATAAAAAGAAGAGAAAGAAAAGACAGACGGCCGCCCAAGGAAAAAGGAAGAAGGGCAAGTTACGTTCAAAATAATTATATTTGTTAGTCTAATATATACTATATATCATTGAAGAAATTAAAGAAGTAAGGAATCATATACTATAAATTCAAGTTTGGTTGCATTGAAGTTATATACCATTTTTAATATCATCACATTAAATTGACCTACAACACTATGCAAAGGTGGAGGGAGCTAGAAAATTAAGTACAAATTTATTTTGACTAAATATTTGATTTAAAAATTAATTATTAGTTAGTGGATATATACTTGCCGCTCAATTTTAAGTAAATTAGTCATACTGGGTTGTTGTTGTTGTAGTCATCACATTTAAAATTAATGACATGAAAAAATGTATTTATTAATGTGTGCGCATATATATATATATGTCAATTTCGGTTCAAATGTTTATTACAATAAGCATTCTAACAGTATTATGTCACGTAGCGTGTGTCTACTTGCTCCACTTTATACAAATTTAAGTGTCTACTCATATATACCCAAAGGTAAAGTACATATTTATGCATTACTATATGCCTTGGTAAAAAAATAATTCATTTCTTTGATCACCACTCGAAATCTTCCTCGTAACAGATTTCATGCCAAGCAAGACATTGTTATGAGCATGTAATATTTACTAGTAACAAAATCATTTTGTAGATACTGACAAGTAGGTGCTAGAAAAGTCACTTGAAAGAGTATACTGGATAGTATTAAAAATAATTCTAAAGTATTCGAAGACTCAAATATAATCTATAAAGAAGGTGATAAGAGCCTTCCCAACAACAGAGAGCATGGGTAGCCTCTATATATGACTATGAAAATAGCCATCTTTCTCGAATTCTTGTAAAAATATATCCTTAATTAGGATTATTGCAGCCATTAAGCGTGGTTGCCTTACTTGACTAAATATATGATTAAAAAATTAATTATTAGTTAGTGGATATATACATGCCGTTCAATTTTAAGTAAACTAGTTTCTGGTACGTTGATCCCAAAATATTTAATATAAACTTTGTATTTAAAATGATACATATTATTGGACTTTTTATGTGCTATAATAAAAATTAAAACATACAAAAAATGGAAATAAAAAAGGAGAAGCAACAACTTGCAAGTTGAGATTAGAAAATCTTGCAAACTTGATGCAACTTTATTGACATATATATGTGTGTGTGTTTCACGTATGATTTGATTAAAGTTATATAGTCTATGGAAAACGTATGTTGCGTATTTTATAAAATCACTCTTATAATTGAAAAATAAAATTCTAATCAGAAAGAAATTGAGAGCCAGATTGAATATGGAGTCAGACTTATTTCACTTCTTTATTTTCTAAAGTTACTTTCATTTGGTTAAATTTGTTTGAAACTATTTTCTTATTAATTTGTTTCCAAAAAAATGTTACATTACACATTTAAAAGCAATTAATTTTAAATTTATCGAATCATCTTAATAAAAAGTTTTAACAATCACGAAGAAAATTAAAGCATGTTTGGAGAAAATTGCGCACACAATATTGCATATCATCTCTGCCATTGAATTAGTTACATCGCATAAAAATCAACATTATCCTAGTAAAATACGATGGCTTAGCTAATTCATCTTTGAACGGATAAACATGCTTGCAAATAATTTATGCTTCTTCTATCATTCAGATAAGCCATCAATCTTGAACTTTGTAAATAATATGTTTAATTCAATAAGTTAATTTATTGTATTGGCTATGCCGCTATGCGCCTATGCCCATCTAACATCTTTGGAGAAAAAAATTACATTAAGGCTGTGTTTGGTACGAAGTAAAATGTTAAAACAAGTTGGTTTCTAACTTATTTTCTCATGTGTTGGTTGGTGAGTGACAACTATTTTTCGGAAAATATTTTTTATAGTTTGGTTAGTGATTGGAAATATTTTTTAGAAAATATCTTTTACTTTTGACTATTTTTTAGAAAAATAATTTTTGACATGAAAATTAATCTAGTAATTGACTTGAAATCCGACCCCGACATGGGACAACCAGCTAAGTATATAGACTAATATAGTCAAAGTAAGGCAACCGGATGGACTGCATGCAGCAGAAAGAATTTCCCAAGAGAATGAAGTAATTATTAAGGCTCGCACCACTATAAATACTAAATACTCCTTCTCTTTCATTTCCATCAACACTTGTTTACTTCAATTCCCTATCACCAACTAACAAAAGAAAGAAAAAAAAGGCTCTCTGTTTTTTCACAAGCTAATTAGATCCAGTTTTGAAGAAATATAATGGCCCTAGCTAGCCACCTCCTTAACAATGAAGAGGAGATCGTTCGCCCTGTTGCCAATTTCTCTCCAAGTCTTTGGGGTGATCGTTTCCATTCATTCTCTCTTGACAATCAGGTAATTCATTATAAATTCCTTCACTATCCCTTATTTGGTTAATTAGTACTGTTCCCTATAATGAACATTTTCTTACAAATAACTTTAATTTACAGGTTGCTGAAAACTATGCTCAAGAGATCGAGACTTTGAAGGAACAAACAAGGAGTATGTTGTCAGCTGCTTCTGGAACAACATTGGCTGAGAAATTGAATCTGATAGACATTGTTGAGCGTCTTGGCATTGCTTATCATTTTGAGAAGCAAATAGACGACATGTTGGATCAAATTTACAAAGCAGATTCAAACTTTGAGGCTCATGAATACAATGATTTAAACACTTTATCCCTTCAATTTCGAAACCTAAGACAACATGGTTACAATATCTCTCCAAGTAGGTCCATTACATATATGCCGCACCATTTTTAATTTTTTTTTATTTCTGCGAGAAAACTAATTATCTTTTTCTCTTATTCATGATCCAGAAATTTTCAGCAGATTCCAAGATGCGAACGGCAAGTTCAAGGAATCTTTTAGCAACGACATCAGGGGTTTATTGAACTTATACGAAGCTTCACATGTAAGGACTCATGGAGAAGATATTTTGGAAGAGGCACTTGTTTTCTCCACTGCTCATCTTGAGTCTTCAGCTCCACATTTGAAGTCACCTCTGAGTAAACAAGTGACACATGCCCTTGAGCAATCTCTCCATAAGAGCATTCCAAGAGTCGAGACGCGCTACTTCATCTCTATCTACGAAGAGGAGGAATATAAGAATGATGTGTTGCTTCGATTTGCCAAATTGGATTACAACTTACTCCAGATGTTGCACAAACACGAACTCAGTGAAGTATCAAGGTATACTGTTGTTTTAAATTGAATTAAAAATACAAATTATTTGTTCATACTATTTTCTCAGAATCTGATATGTTGTTACTTACTTTATAGGTGGTGGAAAGATTTGGATTTTGTGACAACCCTTCCATATGCTAGGGATAGAGCAGTGGAATGTTACTTTTGGACCATGGGTGTGTATGCTGAACCTCAATATTCTCAGGCTCGCGTCATGCTTGCTAAGACTATAGCAATGATTTCGATAATAGATGATACGTTTGATGCTTATGGAATTGTAAAAGAACTCGAGGTTTACACCGATGCCATACAAAGGTATGAACTTGCCTCTGCAACAGTTTGTGGATTTAATTATTGGACGGTTAGTTTCTTAGAAGGGAAATTTATTAAATCTCTTTCTTTTTTATTAGGTGGGATGTGAGTCAAATTGATCGACTCCCAGAATACATGAAAATCAGTTTTAAGGCTCTTTTGGATCTCTATGATGATTATGAAAAGGAGTTGTCAAAGGATGGCAGATCCGATGTTGTCCACTACGCAAAAGAAAGAGTACGTCTCACTGACTTCTATATATCCATGAATGTTTTAATTTCTATCTAAAATCACTTGTATTTACCTTATGTTTCTTTATTACACTTAGATCTGTTATGGGAATATTGATGGTTGAATGTCTTGTTTTTCTGTTAAATAGATGAAGGAGATTGTGAGAAACTATTTTGTCGAAGCAAAGTGGTTCATTGAGGGATATATGCCGCCTGTTTCTGAGTATCTTAGCAACGCATTAGCTACCAGCACATATTACTTGCTAACTACGACATCCTATTTGGGAGTGAAGTCAGCTACAAAAGAAGATTTCGAATGGTTGGCTACGAACCCTAAAATTCTTGAAGCCAATGTGACGTTATGCCGAGTTGTTGATGACATAGCAACGTATGAGGTAATTAACATCGCATTACACTACATAAATCATCTTAATTATAAGAGTTGCAGTAATTCCATACAAATTGATTTCATATACTTATACATGAATTATAATTGCCGGCATTCCAGGTTGAGAAGGGTAGAGGCCAAATTGCAACAGGAATTGAGTGTTATATGAGGGATTATGATGTATCAACTGAAGTAGCAATGGAGAAATTCCAAGAGATGGCTGAGATAGCATGGAAGGATGTAAATGAAGGAATTCTTCGACCAACACCTGTTTCAACAGAAATTCTTACTCGCATTCTCAATCTTGCTCGTATTATAGATGTCACTTACAAGCATAATCAAGATGGATACACTCATCCCGAAAAAGTACTAAAACCTCACATCATCGCGCTACTGGTGGACTCCATTGAGATCTAAACCATTGAGTCATTCTTTTTTGTTCCATCTATATAAGCCACTTAAATTTTACAATTTTGCAACCGCATTGTGAAGTTTCATGTACTAGTATTGTTAAAACTTTTTGTACCATTAATTATTAATATATGAATAATATCACTTCTTTTGTACCTACCTCGATTATCTTTTATTTGCTAAATTAAATTATAAGATTTTAAACAAAGCAAATATATTGATTATCTAACAATGAGGAGAAAGAATGAAGAAAAAAAAAAGAAGAAGCTTTATCTAAGCAGGTGATCCACTAGCTAGTACTTAAATCTAATAAAATCTTATATACTTCTGATAAGGGTTCATAATACTTTTAGTCCTTTAGCTATTCATAAATTTTAATGTTAGTTTTTGTGATATCTAACTAAACACGATTAATCTTTAGCTAATTAAAATATGAATTTTTGATTCTTTTACTTGTAAATATCTACAATTTTATTATTAACTATTCTCCTTCCTAATTTTGATGCGTTATGTTAAGTTTATAGTATTTCTCATTTTGACACGAAAAAAAACTTCATTGATCAACTTCCTATTATTCCTTCCAAATTAACTCCGCAAATCCATTACGGTAAGTAAATGATACATCAATCCTTGGAAGCTTAGCCCATGCATGTATTGTGAATCCAAGAACGAAGTTGAACCCAGCATTATTGTTCAAATGAATGCCATCAAAGAGTGTTATCATCGATATAAACGCTCTGCATTTTCCTACAACCTCAGTCCATTCCCGGCGGAAAAAAAAGAAGAGAATTTATAAATTATTTAAGATTTTGACACACCTAATAAGAAAACAATTAAATAATATTTAATACTTTAGACTAAATCCTTCATCTTCTCGAACTAATAATGTTTTGATAGTAAGGTGGAATTAAAAAATAAATTAATGATTTTAATTTTATAAAGTTGTGAAGGGCCATTTATTTTCTTTTGTTGCTTATAAAATGATAAATCAAAAGGATCAGAGAAATTTAATACTCTATATTTTATGGTTCATAAGAATATGCCGATATATAAAACTATATGCATTTGAGAGATTTTTCTATTCTTCAATAAACTGTCAATTTTCAAGTCTGTTCAAATCGGGCAAATAAAAGCACACTATGAAATAAAAAAAAGTGTGCATAAAAATATTGCATTTTGTCTATTCCACTGAATTAGTTACAATTTCAATTTGTATAAATTCAACATTAACTTAATAAAATAGGATGGCGTAGAATTACTCAACTTTGAACCGGAAATATAAGTGCGCAAAAATGATGTATGTTTCTTCTATCATTCAATTAAGCCATCAAGAACTGTAGAAATAATATATGTTTAATTCAATAAGTTAAAATCAAATATTGCATATCTTCCTTTATTTTTCTTTTGGGACATGATTTTCAATTCAAAGTTGTTACATTCTGCACTCGACGAAATCCAATATTTTATATTCTGGGTGCCATCAAAAGAGACCTCACATATGTGCAATAATGAGAAAAGAAAAAAAGAAGAAGACCACAGACAAAATAATGCACAGTATACAATGTCCCATACTACTAGTAGTAATATTTTATGTTTTATACGTCGTTTTTTGAATTGACACTAGAAACCCTAGGGAACATGGGACATGGGACTAAACAGACGCCAAAGAAGGAAACAAAGTTAGTAAAATAGAATTTATTTAACTTCTATACATTTTTTAGTTTTTGCTTAAAACTACTATATAGTCAAAAACTGATGGCTGTGACAAAACACTCTCACCATTCACTATAAATATTCATTTCCTTCTCTTCCATTTCCATCATCACTTGTTCAATTTCTCTACCACCTAACAAGTGGGGAAAAACAAACACTGCATTTCCACAAGCTAAGAGTACTAGCTAGAAATGGCCCCAGCTGCTGCAGTGATGAGTAACTACCAAGAGGAGGAGATTGTTCGTCCTGTTGCTGACTTCTCACCAAGTCTTTGGGGTGATCGTTTCCATTCTTTCTCCCTTGATAATCAGGTATTTAATTAATTTGTCTTTCACATATTTAATCTGGTTGTAAGTTCAAAGGACAAATATTTATCCTGTTTAATAATAAAATGCATATATTCATTTTCATTTGAATGAATAAATTTATAGGTTGCGGAAAAGTATGCTCAGGAGATTGAAACGTTGAAAGAGCAAACAAAGAGTATGTTGTCAGCTGCGTGTGGAGCAACATTGGTTGATAAATTGAATTTGATAGATATTGTTGAGCGCCTTGGCATAGCTTACCATTTTGAGAAACAAATAGAAGACATGTTGGATCACATTTACAAAGCAGATCCTAACTTTGAGAGTCATGAATACAGTGATTTAAGCAATTTATCCGTTCTGTTTCGACTACTGAGACAACATGGTTACAATATCTCTCCAGAACTTTTTAGCAGATTCCAAGATGCAAACGGCAAATTCAAGGAATTTCTTTGCAATGACATCAAGGGTATTTTGAACTTATATGAAGCTTCACACGTAAGGACTCATGGAGAAGACATCTTAGAAGAGGCACTTTCATTTTCCACTGCTCATCTTGAATCTGCAGCTCCACATTTGAAGTCACCTCTGAGTAAACAAGTGACGCATGCCCTTGAGCAATCTCTCCATAAGAGTATTCCAAGAGTCGAGACACGCTACTTCATCTCCATCTACGAAGAGGAGGAATTTAAGAATGATGTGTTGCTTCGATTTGCAAAAATGGATTTCAATTTACTTCAGATGTTGCACAAACAAGAATTATGCGAAGTATCTAGGTACGCTAATGTAATTTACATGAAAAATATTACTATTATTTGTTGATAGTGACTCTCAGAATCTAATATGCTGTTACTTACTTTATAGGTGGTGGAAAGATTTGGATTTTGTGACAACACTTCCATATGCTAGGGACAGAGCAGTTGAATGCTACTTTTGGACGGTGGGAGTGTATGCTGAACCTCAGTATTCTCAGGCTCGTGTCATGCTTGCTAAGACTATAGCAATGATTTCAATAGTAGATGACACGTTTGATGCTTATGGCATTGTAAAAGAACTTGAGGTCTACACTGATGCCATACAGAGGTACGAACTACTTCTCGAACAATTTATGATTTAATTAGATGATTGCATAAAGGTGGGGAAAGATTATAGGTCAAACACTAGACGTTTCTCCTTCTTCCTATGATGTATGTTTTGTTACACTAATAAACTTATCAAATTCATTTCTTTTTCCATTTATTAGGTGGGATATTAGCCAAATTGATCGGCTCCCTGATTACATGAAAATTAGTTACAAAGCACTTTTAGATCTCTACAACAATTATGAAGCAGAGTTGTCAAAGGATGGTAGATCTGATGTTGTTCACTACGCGAAAGAAAGAGTATGAATCCTGACTTATACCAAGTTAATTAATCATTAATCAATTTATCAACCAATTGTGTATGTATTGATGGTTGAATGTCTTGGCTTGTTGTTGGCAGATGAAAGAAATCGTGAGAAACTATTTTGTCGAAGCAAAATGGTTCATTGAAGGATATATGCCGCCAGTCTCTGAGTATCTTAGCAATGCATTAGCTACTAGCACTTATTACTTGCTTACGACAACATCCTACTTGGGCATGAAGTCTGCAAACAAGGAAGATTTTGAATGGTTGGCCAAGAACCCTAAAATTCTTGAAGCCAATGTGACATTATGTCGAGTCATTGATGATATAGCCACCTACGAGGTATACATTGCATCAAATAAACTTAGATTTTATATGTTTACCTAGTTGCAACCATGAAGTGATAAAAATGATTTCATACTTATACCACACATTCTAATTTCCAATCCAGGTTGAGAAGGGTAGAGGTCAGATTGCAACTGGAATTGAGTGCTACATGAGAGATCATGGTGTATCAACAGAAGAGGCAATGGAAAAATTTCAAGAAATGGCTGAGATAGCGTGGAAGGATGTAAATGAAGGAATTCTACGACCAACTCCCGTCTCTACACAGATTCTCACTCGTATTCTCAATCTTGCTCGCATTATTGATGTCACTTACAAGCACAATCAAGATGGATACACTCATCCTGAAAAAGTACTAAAACCTCACATTATTGCCTTGTTAGTGGACTCAATTGAAATTTAAATCATCAATTGTTGCGTACATTTGGGAGCACTTTGTTCCTGGCCCCTCAAATAAGTATTTGATCTACATTTGACAGATGCCTTGTTGGTATCTCTGTAGCTAGCTAGGGTAGGAATTGCTGGCGATGCATGTTATGGTGCAGTGAAGTTAACTCCTCCAATTTTCTTGAATCATCATTGACATTTGAATTCTATTACTTCTTTTAATGTACCTACTTTCTTTTAGCTAGACAATTCCGAAAATGGTGTGAAAGAATACGCTTCAGCAGTTGCAATTCAACCACAAGGAAATGAAATGTCAAATAATAATAAAAAAATTCAAAGTATCAATTACTGACACGAAGTAAATTATAATCACCATATTCTCAATCATGAAACTACTTATAAGACGAATTGTGATACTATACCGAGACTGATTGTACAAAATTCTGCATACGCTAAAGCAAACAAAACAAATGTCATCAAAAAAATAAATATTATTGACTGACCATTTCATAATTTTAGCAATTCCTTTTTTTTTTGAGTTCTTGGACATTATATTCATAAACAAGGAAATAAAAATGGAGAAAAAGAGAGATTGTCGGGGGAGGAGAGCCAGGGAAGAGGCTGTGCATGGAATGGGCAACTAGTAAAATTGCACATCTCATGCGCTGCCTCGTCCCTGTCTATCCTCTCCACCTTTGATATTCCACACCACAGTTTACCTCAATAGGGTCTCCCTTCACCAATAATGCTTAAACATTCCTTCCATCTGGAGTACAAATGAAAAGGCCTTTTCTTGAAAATTTCCAATGGCCAAAAGGTTAGTGCAATATGGCTGCTTTATGATGGAGTTAGGACCCGAAGAAGAAATAGTCATAGTACAAGTGATAGTACCACTAATTGAGGAGTACATACATAGGACCTCTCTGTTTCTAAGTTTTAATTGAGTCCCATTGTACTGCAGATTCAGTTCGTAGTACAATAACAATGTTTGGCCCAAAAATTAAAAGCTACTTTTAGATAAAAGCTCTTTTAAATTAATACTCTTCAAATTAGAATTACAGCTCATACAAGTAATATTTTTAATCTGCGTTACAATGTGTCTCTGAAAACACCCTTCACCTTCAATCTAAGATTTTGAGTTCAAGTCACCAAGGAGCAAATTAAATAGGTGAGACGCGTTGTGCTGTGGGCACCAGACAGTCTAGCTGATCCATTTACCAGACAATCCACTGTTAGCTGATGATGTTAACATTATCATATCATGCAACAATGGACTGTGTTGCCTATCATGCTAATAATAACAACAAAATTTCAATTTTTTTTTATATATATACTAGTTTTTGGATATGTGTTGCACGTGACCTCATATTATTGGTTTTTTAAAAATCACATAACTATTATACGACGTGTTTGAGTTATAAAATAAAAATATGTAAAATTGATTGAATTGTAATACTTAAAATTATTCTTATAGTGTTGATGAATTTCTATAACGTACCCTTTTAAAAGTTGCTACAAAAATACATCACCCTCAGTCAAGCTAACAAAAGAAATTCTTAATTGGTTTGTTTGCTTCAACTGTATCGAAAAAAACTAAACCTTTTATTATACCTTGCAACTCTTCATTCCCCTTATTTGTTATAGCAATAATTAATATTTATAGGTAAGGGAGAAGAATCAATCATATTATGAGGAGTGAGGTTTTTTGTAGGTAAAGCAAACGGGTTGAGATTAAAAAATATAGTAAATTGAATTATACAGGGATATTTGATGAGTATAAATGTATAATAATGACAGGTAATTGAAGGGGTGTTTGATTGAAGAAGGGTAAAATAGTCCCATTTTTAGGAACGTTTTAGTAATTCAATTTTACACTTTGGAGATTTTCACTAGTACTAGTTTCTGGACATGTGCATTGCACGTGTATTCCATGTAAATTTTTATGCATTTGTTAGACCTGTTAAAATTCTATTAAAACATACGTGTAATGAGTAATAAAATATCACAATTACAAATAAATCTTTAAAAGCGTGACAAGAAACACCAAATGAGGAGCGTATTTTAATGTTTGAAATTAATTTCTTTTAAGAAATTGATCGTAAATTTTGAACTTTGATCAGTAGTTAGCAAACTTCCAGCAAAGTCACAAATGCTTATTTGAGTCCAAATAAAAATACAGACATACGAAAATCACAAATTTATAGAAAATTAAACTTATGAAGTCTAATAAAGAGAAAACACAAAAAAATAATCAAAGAAGAAAAAAAATACAACCTAGGTATATCCTTCTTAAAACTTTAATCACAATATATAAATGAAAAAAAGAAATACAAAATCAGAACATAATTTAAATATTCATCTTGTGGAAAATGAAAATAAGAGTGATATTGAGAAAAGACAATTGCTTAGATGTAATTGAAGCCAGACCCACAAACTTTACTGATGACAGCAAGTGGAACGACATAGACAGTAACGCAGTTGCTGATCTACACTTGACACTAGCTGATCAAGTGTTGTCTAGTGTGGCTGAAAAACGAACGGCGAAGGAAATATGGGATACTCTTAAAGGATTGTATGAGGCCAAGCCTTTGCATAATAAAATCTTCTTAAAAAGAATATTGTATACTCTTCGAATAGAAGAGTCCATGTCGGTTACTGAACACATCAATACTTTGAATACTCTGTTTTCGTAACTTACAACAATGGATTGCAAAATAGAGGGGACTAAAGGTGCGGAGTTTCTACTTCAAAATCTGTCTGACTCATATGATCAACTCATCATCAACCTGACAAACAATACAGATAGTCTAGTTTTTGATGAAATTGTAGTCGATGTCTTAGAAGAAGAAAATTGGCACAAAAATAAGGAAGACAGACAAACAAGTTCGCAGCAAGCTAAGCTTTGATGATGGTGAAAGGAAGACCAATGGAATGTGACCCCAGTGGGAGTCACAATCATGATATGGTAGATCTCAATCAAAAAGTAAGAAGAATATCAAGTGTTACAACTGTGGCAAGAAAGGGCACTTCAAGAAAGATTGTTGGTTCAAGAAGAAGAGTGAACACCCTGAGTCATCAAATGCTCAAGGGAATGTTGCAAGCACCTTAGATGATGGCGATATTTTAAGTAGTGAAGCAATATCAACTAATAAAGGAAGAAAACATTTCACTGATGTCTGGATCATGGACACAGGAGCAACATGGCATATGACTTTTTGGAGAGAATGGTTCCATCAATATAATCATATCTCAGGAGGGTCTATGTTCATGGGAGACGCTCATGCTTTGGATATTATTGGTATTGGGTCCATCAAAATAAAAATGTATGATGGCACGGTACGCACCATCCAGGAGGTACTACATGTAAAAGACTTGAGAAAGAATCTATTGTCTTTGGGATAATTAGATGATACTGGATGTTTATATAAGACTCATGGTGGATGCATGAAAATATCAAAAGGAGCGTTTGTAGTGATGAAAGCAGAAAAACTTGCTGCAAATTTATATGTGCTTAAAGGTAAAACACACCAAGAAAGAGAAATATCAACCGCGTCAGCAAGTTCATTTGAAGAATCAACGATGATGTGGCATCGTAAACTTGGCCATATGTCGAAATGAGGATTGAAGATTCTTGCTGAGCAAAAGCTTTTTCCAGGGCTCAAAAAGGTTTCATTACCTTTTTATGAGCATTGTGCTACCAGTAAACAACATAGACTGAAGTTTAGCAGTTCCTCTGCTAAAGGCAAGGATATATTTGATTTGATCCACTTTGATATCTGGAAAGCACCGGTGGAGTCTCTAGGAAGAGCAAAATACTTCGCATCATTTATCGACAATTACTTCAAGAGAAGTTGTGTGTATCCAATCAAGAGAAAGTGTCACGCCCCGAGAGGATACCCTAGGCGTGGCCGGCACTCAGAAACCATTTCTGGCTTCCGAGAGAACCACTTAGTCTCATTTCTTATTTATTCATCAGCGGAAGACTTAAGAATACTAATGTGGGCTTGTCATAATCAAAGAAAAAATAGATAATTCTTATAAGAAATAGTTTCTAAGGAGAACTACTCCGATTACATCATCAGACTCTGTCTATGAAGCCTCTAATACTCTTAGATGGTGCCAATGACATGTACATGGCTACCTCAAAAGAAACATCACACTCAACAATAATAAAAGGATAAGGAGTTCCTTCGAATACAAGAAGGACTCACCAAATAGCCGAAAAGAAATGATCTTCAAGGATGCGCCTGTTGAGGATCTCTAATACCTGTATCTGCATCATAAAACGATGCAGGTCGAATGACGTCAGTATGTGGAATGTACGAGTATGTAAAATGGCAGGAAGGTAAGGACAGATATCAAGAAACTCCTCTCAATAAAACTCAGCTCAGAATTCAACATCATCTCAACATCAATATGTAATGCAAGTTTAAAATATAATAATAAAAATAATAGTAATAAGCAATGCTTACTCAGTTGGGAGTTTCTCTAACCGATAACCATCACTTATGAGCTAGCGATGATACAACGAAGCGATGTCGTTGCCACATCCATCCAATACCTTGCCAGGGTAAAGGACATCACCATCCTGGATCCACTCATCAAAGTCCTCTTTTTGGGACTTAAGAGGCATAGCCTCCATCCTACGCTGGCTACGTAGTTCTGGGGTTTGAGTCAATTAAACTCTTACCCAACTCGGTGATCAATACTACTCCCAAAATATGTCCTCATATTAAACTCATCATCTAGTCTCATTGGACTTTAATTTAAATCATCAAACTCATCTCATTTCATGTTCATCAATTATTATACTTCCAAAAAACATCATTTACATCTCATCAAAACATCTTGCTCAAAATATCATTTGCTCAAATTCATTCAAACTCAACTCTTTTGCTCTTTTAAAACTCAATAAAATACATATATAGTATTAATTCATATAACTTTCTTTTTATCAATGAAAATAATAAAAAGCCAACATCTTTACTCAAAACATATGTAAAAATATTCATGAACATTAAATCAATTAGGATTCATGGGAAAGTAGCCATGAACAATAATTCCAATAATATGAGAGATAACAATAATAATAATATTAATGCATAAATATATCAAACTCAATAGAAGAAGAATTAATTCATCTAGAATTCAAGATTTGGATAAAACTCAACTATAACTCAATTATAATGAATTTAAATATTGGGCGCATGGACGAACTCAATCCAATGCTATGAAAGCCTTACATACCTTAAATCCAAAGGTTTACTCCGAATTGGAACACTCTTGGACCCCTAGCCTTTTCTTCTCGCCGGAGCGTTTTGTGTACTAGCCGGAGTATAAGAATAATTGGAGTAGTATTTTTATACTACTAAAACTAAAACTATATTTGAGAAGAAGTATATAGAGAGAAGTATTGCTTAAGAAAGCTTGATGAATAAAATGAGGAAATAAGGTGGGTATTTATAGGTGGGAAAGAGTGACCTAACAATAAATAAAATAATTATAAAAAAAAATCTAAAAATTTAATGAAATATATTGATGTCATGGATGATGTTAAATGGAGGACAATTTATGTCATACATGATGTCAAATGTATCTAGATGTTTCCATGGTAGGTAAGATGAGTTCTTTTTAACAGAATACTCTTTTTCGAAGCTGCGTTTGAATAAGATAAATTCCTTATTAGGATTTGGTGTCTTCATAAGAATTGTAGATATGGAAGTCTAGTTTCATATCGTTCAAGAATCAACCAATTTGGAGCAACCTACAGTGAGATATGAATTTTCTTCTATAAACACTCAATTCCGTCACAATATTATATCTTGCAAAGATTAATTTATTTGACCTACTTATACTCCGAATCTTAAGATATGTTATTCATGAAAGTTGTAGGTAAGGATGTTGTGGTTACCCAGAAATTTGAATCACCTAATTTGGACAAAGTTGTAGGTAAGGATGTTGTGGTTACCCAGAAATTTGAATCACCTAATTTGGACCAACCTATAAAAATTTATGCCCAAAATACAGAGGCTGTATTATTTTCGTCGAGAATTGAAATACCGACATACAACATTTTAGGGGTTGTTACAGAAAGTCAGATATTTTTCCAGTTTTCAAACAGTTCAAAGTGTGGTGGAACTTGAATCTGAGAAAAAGATCAAGTGTTTGAGGATAGATAATGGAGGAGAATACACTGGTGATGAATTTGATAACTTTTGTAAATAAGAAAGTATTAAAAGGCAGTTCAAGGTGGCATATACTTCACAATAAAATGGAGTAGCAAAGCGGATGAACAGAACCTTGTTGGAACAGAAAGAGCTACGTTGGCAACTGCAGGGTTGGAAAAATTATTCTGAGGAGAAGCAGTCAAAACCGCCTGTTATGTGATCAATGGGTCACCATCAAACGCAATTGATCTAAAAACGCTAATGGAGATGTGGACAGGAAAATCAGTTGATTATTCTCGCTTACATATATTCGGAAGTTCTACTTATGTTATGTACAACACCCAAGAAAAATCAAAGTTGGATCCAAAATCCAAGAAATGCATTTTCTTAGGGTATGTTGATGGAGTCAAGGGGTATCGCTTGTGGATCCCACTTTTTGCAAGGTGATAATCAGCAGGGATATTGTATTTGTTGAAAACAAGATACAAGCAAAAGAAGATAGTGCTTCGAAAGAAAAATCAGAGACTACTACAGTTGAAGTTGAAGAAATAGAAGAAGTTCCAATTTCTTCTGAAGCAGCACCAGAGCACGAAGAACAAGAGCAAGCTAAGATCAAAACTCCACAAGTTCGACGGTCAACTAGGGAGAGAAGAGAACCAGCTTGGCACTCATATTATTCTAGGGCAATGTTTCATATTGTCTATTAACAAAGGATGAAGAGCCTTCAACTTTTCACGAGGCTATGAAAGGCCAAGAATCATCTATGTGAATGGCAGTAATGCAAGAAGAAATTGAAGCTCTTCATAAAAATAAAATATGGGATCTTGTTCAATTACCACAAGGAAGGAAGGCTATTGGAAAAAAATTGGTCTACAAGATCAAACGCAATGGTAATGATCATGTTGAGAAGTATCGTGCAAGATTGGTGGTGAAAGGATTCGCTTAGAAAGAAGGTATAGACTTCAATGATATATTTTCTCCGGTGGTTCGACTCATAACAATTCGAGTGGTCCTGGCGATGTGTGCTACATTTGACTCGTACTTGGAGCAGTTAGATGTCAAAACTGCATTTCTTCATGCAGAGTTTGAAGAAAAAATTTACATGCTCCAACCAGAAGGTTTTGAAGAATAGGAAAAAAAACTTGATTTACAGGTTGAACAAATCTCTATATGGTCTCAAATAGGCACCGAGGTGTTGGTATAAGAAATTTGATTCCTTCATTATAAGCCTTGGATACAACAAACATAATTCAGATCCTTGTGTTTATTACAAGAGATTTGGTGATGGCGATTTTGTTATTTTGTTGTTGAATGTTGATGACATGTTGGTAGTAGGCCCCAACAAAGATCGTCTCACAAATTTAAAGACACAGTTGGCTAGGGAGTTTGAAATAAAGTACTTGGGGCCAGCAAACAAGATTCTAGGAATGCAAATTCACCGAGACAGAATTAATAGGAAGAATTGGCTTTCTCAAAAGAACTACTTGAAGAAAATCTTGCGATGCTTCAAAATGCAAGACTGTAAGTCAATTTCTACTCTACTTCCTATTAATTTCAAGTTATCCTCAAGTATGAGTCCTAGAAATGAAGCAGAAAGGATGGAGATATCTCGAGTACCGTATGCATCAGCAGTGGAAAGTTTAATGTTCGTCATGGTATGTACAAGACCTGACATTGCACAAGCAATGGGAGTGGTTAGTCGATACATGGTTAATCTTGGTAGAAAGCATTGGAATACTGTTAAGAGGATCATGAGATACATCAAGGGTACCTCAGATGTTGCAATGTGTTATGGAGAATTAGAATTTACTGTTAAAGGTTATGTTGATTCAGATTATGCAGGTGATCTTGATAAAAGCAAGTCCACCACATATTATGTGTTTACTCTTGCTGGAGGAGCTGTAAGCTGAGTTTCAAAACTGCAATCTATCGTGGCTACATCTACGACGGAAGCAGAATATGTAGCAGTTACACAAGCTAGCAAAGAGGCTATATGGATGCAGATGTTATTGGAGGAGCTCGGGCACAAACAAGAGAAGGTTGCTCTATTTTGTGACAGTCAGAGCGCATTGCATCTTGCAAAGAATCAGGCATTTCATTCAAGGACAAACTACATATGAGTTCAGTAACACTTTGTTCGTGAAAAGGTAGAAGAAAGCGGTGTGGATATTCAAAAAATTCACACTAATGACAACCTAGCAGATATGTTTACGAAGCCGATCAACAGTAACAAATTCATATGGTGTCGATCTTCTATTGGCCTAGCAGAAACGTAACATTGCAATAATTGGATAGAAAGGATGGTGTGAAGATTTAATTGATTCTCAATTAAATCTTTAAGTGGGAGAATGCAATAAAAGTCAAAAAAGTAGGAGAAAGAAAATTTAAAAAGGAAGAAACATACGCAACAACTTTTGACAGAAAAAACGCGTAGAAACCGTCCAACTTTTGACAGGAAAAAGAACGCGTAGAAAATTAACGCGTAAAATTTTTACGCGTTTTCTTCCTCCTATAAATAGAGGGTCTCGTGCCCTCATTTAATTCATTCAGAAAAAGAGAGTAAGAATACAAATAGAGTTATACAATAAAATAAATATTATTTTCTCCCCCAATAATTATTACTTTATCGAATATTACTTTATCGAGGTTTTACTATATATTAATCTCTATATTGAAAGTTATATCCTCTGTGGATGGCAACAATGCAAGAATAAATTGAAGCTTTTCATAAAAATAAAATGTGAGATCTTGTTCAATTACCACAAGAAAGGAAGGACATTGGAAACAAATGGGTCTACAAGATCAAACACAATGGTAATGATCAAGTGGAGAAGTATCGTGCAAGATTGGTGGTAAAAGGATTCGCTCAGAAAGAAGCTATAGACTTCAATGAGATATTTTCTCTGGTGGTTCGACTCACAACAATTCGAGTGGTCCGGGCGATATGTGCTACATTTGACTTGTACTTGAAACAGTTAGATGTCAAAACTGCATTTCTTCATGAAGAGCTTGAAGAAGAAATTTACATGCTCCAACCAGAAGGTTTTGAAGAACAGGGAAAAAAGAACTTGGATTGCAGGTTGAACAAATCTCTATACGGTCTCAAACAGGCACCGAGATATTAGTATAAGAGATTTGAAATGAAGGACTTGGGACCAGCAAACAAGATTCTAGGATGCAAATTCATCGAGACAGAAATAATAGAAAGATTTGTCTTTCTCAAAAGAACTACTTGAAGAAAATCTTGTGATGCTTCAAGATGCAAGACTGTAAGTCAATTTCTACCCCACTTCCTATTAATTTCAAGTTATCCTCAAGTATGAGTCCTAGAAATGAAGCAGAGAGGATGGAGATGTATCGAGTACCGTATGCATCAGTAGTGGGAAGTTTAATATTCTTCATGGTATGTACAAGACTTGACATTGCACAAGCAGTGGGAGTGGTTAGTCGATACATGGCTAATCCTGGTAGAGAGCATTGAAATACTGTTAAGAGGATCCTGAGATACATCAAGGGTACCTCAGATGTTGTAATGTGTTTTGGAGGATCAGACTTTACTGTTAAAGGTTATGTTGATTCAGATTATACAGGTGATCTTGATAAAAGCAATTCCACCACAGGTTATATGTTTACTCTTGCTGGAGGAGCTGTAAGCTGGGTTTCAAAACTGCAATCTATCGTGGCTACATCTACGATGAAAGCACAATATGTAGCAGCTACATAAGCTAGCAAAGAGGCAATATGGATGCAGATGTTATTGGAGGAGCTCGAGCACAAACAAGAGAAGGTTGCTCTATTTTGTGACAGTCAGAGCGCTTTGCATCTTGCAAAGAATCCGATATTTCATTCAAGGACAAACCACATACGAGTTCAGTATCACTTTGTTCGTGAGAAGGTGGAAGAAGGCAGTGTGGATATTCAGAAAATTCACACTAATGACAACCTAGCAGATATGTTTACGAAGTCGATCAAGAGTAACAAGTTTATATGGTGTCGATCTTCTATTGGCCTAGCAGAAATGTAACATTGCAGTAATTGGGTAGAAAGGATAGTATGATGACTTAATTGATTCTCAATTAAATCTTCAAGTGAGAGAATGCAACAAAAGTCAAAAAAAATAGGGGAAAGAAAAGTCAAAAAGGAAGAAACATACGCAACAACTTTTGACAAAAAAAAATGCATAGAAATCGTTCAACTTTTGACAGGAAAAAGAACGTGTAGAAAATTAACGCGTAAAATTTTTACGCATTTTCTTCCTCCTATAAATAGAGGGTCTCATGCCCTCATTTAATTCATTCAAAAAAAAGAGAGTAAGAATACAAAAAAGAGTTATACACCAAGATAAATATTGTATTCTTGAGTGTCCTCTTTAGTAGTTATTTTTTTACAAGAGAGAAGTATTAATTGTTGTTTTCTCCTTGTATTTGAGAGCAGTGTACTCTCATATTATCATAGTAAAATCCTTCTACCCCGTGATTTTTCTCCTCTATCTGTTTGAGAGGTTTCCACGTAAAATTCTCATGTCCAATTTATTTTCACTATTTCTTATCATATCAAACTTTAGCTGTGGTGCTTCCTCCCCCAACAATTATTACTTTATCGAATATTACCTTATCGAGGTTTTACTGTATATTAATCTCTATATTGAAAGTTATATCCGCTTTTACGTGTAAGCCCAAATTAATGTTGATCGGAGGCATGAGTACTTAGATTTTTCTTAGTCTGCAATCAACAAGAAGATTACCGTTCTTGCAATGGACAGGCAGGGGCGACTCTATAGACAAATTAAAAGAACAAATGCCTTAGCCTCAAAATTTGAGAGACCTCACTTTTTTTTAGAATAATAGGATCGTAAGTTTCTTTTTAAAAAAGAAATATATTTATAATAAATATACTTAAAATATTAATTTTTTTACGAGTTTCACACTCCAATTATCACTTGTTTTTTTTATAAAATAATTTTTTTTCTTGAAAAACAAAATAAAGACCTCTCACTGAAGTGCGATTTTAGGACACCAATAATATTGAGCCGTTGTAGTAGACAGGTAAGAAATTAAATCAAGTTAGCATTGATACTATTTACTTTCAACATGTGCTTTTTAATATCCTTTCTGAATATTTGCAAGGGTGTTTATCTGACTATTGACAAATTACAGTGTATACAAGGTTCAAATTGTAAATATTGAATCCTTTTGATTTATTGGTGTTTATTTTTTTATATTTTGAATTTCTTTGATGAAAATCTTGGCTCCTTTAGTGCACAGGACATTCTAAAAAAATTTAAGATGATTGTTTGGTACGCGGAATAAGGTGAGATATTTAAATTTAAAATTAAATTTATATTGTGTTTGATTGACATTATAAATTTATTCCGAATATCTGACTCTTATCCTAACCAACTTGTGATGATTTTATAAATAAACTAGTCTAGAAATTATATTCTCGAGATAATTTGGTTCGTGTACTAAACGAATAGCAAGTTCATCAAACTAGTAGTTGTCTTAGCAAATATATTAGTACAATTATATATAGTCAAGTAAGGATGATAAGGAAAAAAAATAGACTAATGTCTACCAATAGTTCAAATCCATTGAAAAAAGTAGAGACAATTTCTTCGTCCCTTCGAGGACATCCTCCAAGTAAAATAAAAAGAAGAGAAAGAAAAGATAGACGGCCGCCCAAGGAAAAAGGAAGAAGGGCAAGTTACGTTCAAAATAATTATATTTGTTAGTCTAATATATACTATATATCATTGAAGAAATTAAAGAAATAAGGAATCATATACTATAAATTCAAGTTTGGTTGCATTGAAGTTATATACCATTTTTAATATCATCACATTAAAAGATATTGTAGAATAATGTAAACTACTACGATTACAACTCATAGAAAACAATGTAGAAACAAACAACCTGCCCAATTTAAGGAAATCTTTCCTTTTGGGGGGAAAAGTTATAAGGAAATCAACTAGATGGTTGGTTCTGATACCGCTTATTAGTTTGATGTTTGCTCTAGAACAATGGTACCAAAAAGACAAAAATCAGTTGAAGGACTGCTCTTAAGTTTCACAGATCATAAGTTATGGTTTTCATCACAAAAGGTGACAGCCTGAATGCAGAATCCACCACATTTACATTAGAACAGGGGAGTCATTCCAGACTAAAGGAGAATCAAATATCCTCGTTTATGAGTCACTAACATTATCTTCCAACAACTAAATAACTATCCAGAAACTTAAGTTAGAACTCAGCAATACAGAATGGAAGAATGATCAAGAAAAGCAATCTTCCTCCCAAAGCTGGACTGTTTTGTTCATTGACCTGAGAGAGAGAAAAAAATCATTAAGAAGCTATCAAGTTGCCCCACTCCCAAATAAGACTTTTCAATACAGATATACTATAGATAAGACAAATGAAGAACCACACCTTTTCAATCACTATGCATCCAACATATGCAATCAAAAACAAGTCCAAAATGACATCCCAATACTGGGAGCACAAGGATATACAAGAAAACACATCGGGGCTGCTAAAGCAAGAGAAACAACCAATCTACATGCAATAAAATACTGCGTTACATGGGGGTTATTATACCAGGTCTAAAGATATGGTTTAGTTTGACTTTCATATCAAACTTAATAGTGCTAGGAAAAGACATTAAATTGATTGTGGAAGCTAATACAAAATCTCTTTCATAGAGAAAACATCATATTCAATTATTTTGACTCGTGACTTGATTGAAATATGGAACTTCCTCTCGAGCTGCATTACTAACGAGTCTGTTAAAAAGTCTAGTTAGCAAATTTTACAAGAACTTTCAAGTGGATGAGATCATTTGAGTGAACTCGGTTGGAGATTGAAACAACTTATCACTATGGCAATCATGAGCCTATTAGTTATAGAGAAATGGTTATACAAGTTATGATTTTGATGCTAAGTTTCGGCCAGTTTATGTGCTGAGACGAATTTCCTTTGTATGCTTGTTATGAATTCCTGGGAAATTAATACTAATATGTTGGATACATATATTAAATGTTGGATGTAGATTGTGATATGTTTTTACCATAACAATGTCATGAATTGAGATATAGAATATTGAGATTTAGCTTTAGGATTGAAATTTAGGAAAATTCAGATTTGATACATCAATTGACATCAAGATTGAAATTTGATGATAGATTTAGATTTCATAGCTTATAGGTAACGTGTTCATGTAGTCAATTTTGAATTTTGGACCACTAACCTGAGGGGCGGGTTTGAGTTGACCAAGAGTTGACTTTGACCCCAAGCTATCCTAAAAAGATGGGACCAGTTTTCCTAGACTAATTTGGACCCGTTATTTGTATTTTTGCATAGATTAAGTTGTTTCGGAGGCCCAAGGGCACACTTTTTTGATAGCGTACTAGTGACACATCACTATCCTACCTTACATCTTACGTGTATTATGCCACATAGGACGCGTGTTTCTGTTTGTTCAACTTTATACAAATTTAAGTGTCTCATTGTGAACACTCAAAGTTGGAGGGTGTAGATGCGAGCTGAAGCCAAGTTGAAGGTCACATTTATTTATTATGCCTACTTTTTAACTTGGTCTTATTTATCTTTAGACACTTAAACTTTTATAGAGCTGAACACATAGGCACACACATCCTACTTAACGTCTAAAGTGTCAATTATCATCCTACGCGGCATCCTACATATATTATGTCACGTAGCGTGTGTCTACTTGTTTAAATTATACAAGTTTAAGTGTCACCCAAAGTTAAAGTACATATTTATGTATTACTATATGCCTTGGTAAAAAAATAATTCATTTCTTTGATGACCACTCAAAATCTTCCTCGTAACAGATTTCATGCCAAGCAAGATATTGTTATGAGCATGTAATATTTACTAGTAACAAAATCATTTTGTAGATACTGACAACTAGGTGCTACTTTCATAAACTATTTTTGACTCTGCATAACAAACATGGTGCTAGAAAAGTCACTTGAAAGAGTTTACTGGATAGTATTAAAAATAATTCTAAAGTATTCGAAGACTCAAATATAATCTATAAAGAAGGTGATAAGAGCCTTCCCAACAACAGAGAGCATGGGTAGCCTCTATATATGACTATGAAAATAGCCATCTTTCTCGAATTCTTGTAAAAATATATCCTTAATTAGGATTATTGCAGCCATTAAGCGTGGTTGCCTTACTTGACTAAATATATGATTAAAAAACTAATTATTAGTTAGTGGATATATACATGCCGCTCAATTTTAAGTAAACTAGTTTCTGGTACGTTGATCCCAAAATATTTAATATAAACTTTGTATTTAAAATGATACATTTTAAATGGTACATATTATTGGACTTTTTCTGGGCTATAAAAAAAATCAAAACATACAAAAAATGGAAATAAAAAAGGAGAAGCAACAACTTGCAAGTTGAGATTAGAAAATCTTGCAAACTTGATGCAACTTTATTGACATATATAATATTTGAATTTAAAGATAAAATATACATACTCGAACATATATAAATATATGTATATAATAAAAGTATTTATCTCAAAAAATTAACTATTATGCGTGAAAAAATAAAAACTAAATTGAAACATATGTTGAATAGATGAATGTATAGTAATTATTGCAAAACATAAAAAGAAAAATAAAACATCGTGTATAAAAATATTAGTATAACAATCAAAACCTAAAAATATGGAAGAATAAGCTATTAGTTGTAATGCTTCATTAAGTACCTGAAACATGACATGATGATGAAGAAGAAGTGAGTCAAATAAGAAAAGGTTATGAAGATTATATTGTAAGCGAGAAAATAACTATAACACAGAAGCACAAACAAAAATCTTCAAAATAAACAATGAAAATTGAGATGCTAATGAGGAATCAGTGGAAGGGGAAAAAAGAATCATTTGATATATGTATACTAATATGTGTAGTGACTTTTAGTATTCTCTTTTCAGCATTATACATTTTAGTAATTCAACTTTTAATTTTGTTTTGCTTTTCACTTTTAGCATATATATATATATATATGTGTTTCACGTATGATTTGATTAAAGTTATATAGTCTATGGAAAACGTGTAACAACCCCTAAAATATTGTATGTCGGTATTTCAATTCTCGATGAAAATAATACAGCCTCTGTATTTTGGGCATAACTCTTCATAGGTTGGTCCAAATTAAGTAATTCAAATTTCTGGGTAATCACAACATCCTTACCTACAACTTTCATGAAGAACATAACTTCAAATGCGGAGTATAAGTAGGTCAAATAAATTAATCTTTGCAAGATATAGTGCTGTGACGGAATTGAGTGTTGATAGAAGAAAATTCATATCTCACTGTAGGTTGCTCCAAATTGGTTGATTCTTGAATGATATGAAACTAGACTTCCATATCTACAATTCTTATGAAGACACCAAATCCTAATAAGGAATTTATCTTATTCAAACGCAGCTTCGAAAACGAGTATTCTGTTAAAAAGAACTCATCTTACCTACCATGGAAACATCTAGATGCATTTGACATCATGCATGACATAAATTGTCCTCCATTTAACATCATCCATGACATAAATATATTCCATTAAATTTTCAGATTTTTCTTTATAATTATTTTATTTATTGTTAGGTCCCTCTTTTCCACCTATAAATACCCACCTTATTTCCTCATTTTATTCATCAAGCTTTCTTAAGCATTTCTTCTCTCTATATACTTCTTCTCAAATATAGTTTTAGTTTTAGTAGTATAAAAATACTACTCCGGTGATTCTTATACTCCGGGTAGTACACAAAACGCTCCGGCGAGAAGAAAAGGCTAGGGGTCCAAGAGTGTTCCAATTCGGAGTAAACCTTCGGATTTAAGGTATGTAAGGCTTTCATAGCATTGGATTGAGTTCGTCCATGCGCCCAATATTTAAATTCATTATAATTGAGTTATAGTTGAGTTTTATCCAAATCTTGAATTCTAAATGAATTAATTCTTCTTCTATTGAGTTAGATATATTTATGCATTAATATTATTATTATTGTTATCTCTCATATTATTGGAATTATTGTTCATGGCTACTTTCCCATGAATCCTAATTGATTTGATGTTCATGAATATTTTTACACATGTTTTGAGTAAAGATGTTGGCTTTTTATTATTTTTATTGATAAAAAGAGAGTTATATGAATTAATACTATATATGTATTTTATTGAGTTTTGAAAGAGCAAAAGAGTTGAATTTGAATGAATTTGAGAAAATGATATTTTGAGCAAGATGTTTTGATGAGATGAAAATGATGTTTTTGGAAGTATAATGATTGATGAACATGAAATGAGATGAGTTTGATGATTTAAATTAAAGTCCAATGAGACTAGATGATGAGTTTAATATGAGCACATATTTTGGGAGTAGTATTGAGCACCGAGTTGGGTAAGAGTTTAATTTACTCAAACCCCATAACTACGTAGCCAGCGTAGGATGGAGGCTATGCCTCTTAAGTCCCAAAAAGAGGACTTTGATGAATGGATCCAAGATGGTGATGTCCTTTACCCTGGCAAGGTATTGGATGGATGTGGCAACGACATCGCTTCGTTGTATCATCGCTAGCTCATAAGTGATGGTTGTCGGTTAGAGAAACTCCCAACTGAGTAAGCATTGTTTATTACTATTATTTTTATATTTTAAACTTGCATTACATATTGATGTTGAGATAATGTTGAGTTTTGAGCTGAGTTTTCTCGAGAGGAGTTTATTGATATCTGTCCTTACCTTCCTGCCATTTTATATACTCGTACATTCCACGTACTGACGTCATTCGACCTGCATCGTTTTATGATGCAGATACAGGTGTTAGAGATCCTCAACAGGCGCATCGTTAAAGATCATTTCTTTTTAGCTATTTGGTGAGTCCTTCTTGTATTCGAAGGAACTCCTTATCCTTTTATTATTGTTGAGTGTGATGTTTCTTTTGAGGTAGCCATGGACATGTCATTGGCACCATCTAAGAGTATTAGAGGCTTCATAGACAGAGTTTGATGATGTAATCGGAGTAGTTCTCCTTAGAAACTACTTCTTCTAAGAATTATCTATTTTTCCTTTGATTATGACAAGCCCACATTAGTATTATTAAGTCTTCCGCTGATGAACAAATGAGTAATGAGACCAAGTGGTTCTCTCGGAAGCCAGAGATGGTTTCTGAGTGCCGGCCACGCCTAGGGTACCCTCTCGGGGCGTGACAAACTTGGTATCAGAGCACAGAGTTCAAGAGTCCTAGGGTGTCTATGAAGCCGTGTCTAGTAGAGTCTTGTTTATAGGTGTGTCGTGCACCACACTTATAATCAGGAAGCTATAGGACATTAGGAATTATTTCACTTCTTTCATAATCTGAGTTCGTGCGATAGAGTTTAACTCTATAAAAGCTTTCTTTCTAACTCGTGCGTTTACGCGTTTCAGACATGCCTCCTAAACGTTCAGTTAGTCAGAGGAACGCTGCCAGCACTGAGGTTCCACAGTCAGTGATGCCTCCACGGAGAACTAGGGGCCGACCTGCAAGGTCTACTGAGGTACCCCAAGTACCTACTGTTCAGACCACTCCTACTTCTGAGGAAGATTTTTGAGGAGCGATTGCTATGCTCACCCAGTTGGTGGCTGCTCGAAATAGTAGCCAAAGTTCACCAACTCCTAGATCTAGTTATCAAGAGCCGTCTACTGCCACGAGGATCAGAGATTTTCTGAGAATGAATCCGCCGGTCTTCACGGGTTCCAACATTGATGAAGACCCCCAAAATTTCATTGATGAGATGTGGAAGATACTAAAAGCGATGCATGCTACAGAGATCGAGGGGGTTGAGTTGGTGTCTTATCAATTCAAAGATGTGGCAAATGTCTGGTATAACCAGTGGAAAGAAAGTAGAGGTGAGGATGCAGAGCCTGCTCTTTGGGATGAGTTTGAAAGAGCATTTCTTGATAACTTCTTTCCCCAAGAGCTATGTGAAGCAAAACTTGAGGAGTTTGTGAACCTCAAGCAAGAGAGTATGACTGTGAAAGAGTATAGTTTGAAGTTTATTCAATTGTCCAAATATGCCCTAGAAATGATTCCTCATATGAGGTCTAAGATGAGTAAGTTTGTCTCTGGCCTAGGCAAACATGTAAAGAAAGAATGTAAGGCAATGCTAATGATTTCTGACATGGATTTTTCTAGATTGATGGTGTATGCTCAGCAGGTTGAGGATGACAAAAAAAAGGACCGAGAAGAACACCTAAACAAGAAGGCTAAGTCTGCTGGGCATGAGAATGAGCAGAAGCAAGGGAAGGGTAACAAGTCTTTCTTTCAGAAAAGGTCTTCCAATTATGCACCTTCCCCAACAAATGCTTTTACACCTAATACCAGGTATGATTAGAGATCGCTAAGTCACCAAAACTTTCGATCTCAAGGTTCTCAGTCCCAATTAAGTATGTCTCAAGGTTCTAGAGGAAAACCACCATGTGCTAGATGTGGGAGGCTCTATTTGGGAGAGTGTCGTGTGGGCACCAATGCTTGCTACGGATGTGGAAAGATAGGTCACTTCCAGAATGAGTGTCCTTCAAAAAGGCAGGGAGATGGAAGTAGTAGAGCTCAGTTTTCTTCTGCAGCTCCACAGAATAGAGGTAATCATAGAGGTGCAGCTTCAAGTGCAGGTGGGGGAACCAACTGTCTGTATGCTATGAGTAGTCGCCAAGACCAAGAGAATGCACCCGATGTTGTTACTGGTATGCTCCGAGTCCTTTCTTTTGATGTGTATGCATTACTTGATCCGGGTGCTATATTATCTTTTGTGACTCCTTACTTGGCTAGTAAATTTGAGATCCTTCCTGAGTGTCTTCTTGAGCCTTTCAGTGTGTCTACTCCTGTTGGTGATTCTATCTTAGCTGAGAGGGTCTATAGAAATTGTACTGTGTCAATCTATCATAGGGATACCATGGCTGACTTAGTTGAGTTGGACATGGTTGATTTTGATGTGATTCTTGGTATGGACTGGCTTTATTCTTGTTATGCTTCGGTTGATTGTAGGACCCGAATTGTCAAGTTTCAATTTCCAAACGAGCCTATCTTAGAGTGGAAGGGGAATTTTGTAGTGCCTAGGGGTAAATTTATTTCCTACCTTAAGGCCAGAAAATTAATCTCTAAGGGATGTATATATCATATAGTTCGAGTCAAAAATATTAATGATCAGAATCCATCTCTTGAGTCAGTTCCCATTGTGAATGGGTTTCCTGAAGTCTTTCCTGAGGATCTACCCGAAATCCCTCCTGATAGAGAGATAAACTTTGGTATTGATGTCCTTCCTGATACACAACCTATCTCCATTCCTCCTTATAGGATGGCTCCTGCTGAGTTGAAAAAGTTGAAAGAACAACTGAAAGACCTCCTAGATAAGGGGTTTATTAGGCCAAGTGTCTCACCTTGGGGCGCTCCTGTCCTATTCGTGCGAAAGAAAGATGGGTCCCTTAGAATGTGCATTGATTACCGATAACTAAACAAGGTCACCATTAAAAACAAGTACCCTCTCCCCAGAATAGATGATTTATTTGACCAACTTCAGGGTGCCACATGTTTCTCTAAGATAGACCTCAGATCAGGCTATCACCAGTTGAAAGTGAGAGAATGTGACATCCCGAAGACGGCTTTTCGAACCCGCTATGGTCATTTTGAGTTTCTTGTTATGTCCTTTGGATTGACAAATGCTCCAGCAGCTTTTATGGACCTCATGAACCGAGTATTCAAGCCATACTAGATACGTTTGTAATTGTCTTCATCGATGATATTTTGGTCTACTCTAAAAGTAAGAGTGAGCATGCTAATCACCTTAGGATTGTACTTCAAACTCTTAAGGAGAAGGAGTTGTATGCTAAGTTTTCAAAGTGTGAGTTTTGGCTTGAGTCTGTAGCATTCCTAGGTCATATTATATCTGGGGATGGAATCCAAGTTGATACTCAAAAGATTGAGGCAGTTAAGAACTGGCCCCAACCCACCTCTCCAACCAACATAAGGAGTTTCTTAGGTTTGGCTGGTTACTACAGGAGGTTTGTTGAGGGATTTTCATCCATATCCTCACCATTGACTAAGCTGACTCAGAAGAAGGCTAAGTTTCAATGGTCTGATGCTTGTGAGAAAAGTTTTCAAGAGTTGAAAGCTAGATTGACTACTGCTCCAGTACTATCCCTACCCGAAGGAACAGATGGTTTTGTAATCTATTGTGATGCTTCAAGAGTTGGGTTGGGATGTGTATTGATGCAGAAAGGTAAGGTCATTGCCTATGCCTCCAGGCAGCTTAAGACTCATGAGAGGAACTACCCCACTCATGACCTTGAGTTGGCAGCTGTGGTATTTGGTCTTAAGATTTGGCGTCACTATCTTTATGGTGTACATGTGGATGTGTTCACAGACCATAAGAGCTTACAGTATGTATTCAGCCAAAAGGAGCTGAATTTGAGGCAAAGGAGATGGCTAGAGTTGCTCAAGGATTATGACATGAGCATTCTCTACCACCCAGGTAAAGCAAATATAGTTGTTGATGCTCTTAGTAGGTTATCTATGGGGAGTACAACTCATGTGGAAGAGGAAAAGAAGGAGTTGGCAAAGGAAGTGCATAGACTTGCGCGTTTGGGAGTTCAACTTATTGACTCTAGTGAGGGTGGTACAATAGTACGAAATGGAGCCGAATCATCTCTAGTTGCAGAGGTGAAAGAAAAGCAAGATCAGGACCCCATTCTTCTTCAACTGAAGGATGAGGTTCACAAGCAGAAGGTAATGGCTTTTACCAAAGGGGGAGATGGAGTGTTGAGATATCAAGAAAGATTATGTGTTCCAAGGGTTGATGGTATTAGGGAGAGAATCATGAAAGAAGCCCATAATTCTAAGTATTCCATCCATCTAGGTTCAACAAAGATGTATCATGACTTAAGAGAAGTATACTGGTGGAGTGGAATGAAGAGAGATATAGCAGAGTTTGTGTCCAAGTGCCCAAATTGCCAACAAGTTAAAGTTGAGCACCAAAGGCCTTGTGGAGTGGCTCAGAATATAGAGATACCGGAATGGAAGTGGGAAATGATCAATATGGACTTCATTACCGGTTTACCACGAACCCGTAAACAACATGACTCTATTTGGGTGATTGTGGATAGGATGACCAAATCGGCCCATTTCTTACCGGTTAAGACTACGAACACTGCAGAGGATTATGCCAAACTGTATCTTAGAGAGATTGTTAGACTGCATGGAGTTCCTTTGTCTATCATCTCTGATAGGGGAGCTCAATTTACTGTTCAGTTTTGGAAGTTATTTCAGAAGGGCTTGGGTTCAAGAGTGAACCTTGGTACTGCTTTTCATCCGCAAACAGATGGCCAGGCAGAGCGTACGATACAGACTTTGGAGGATATGTTAAGAGCCTGTGTCATTGACTTCAAAGGTAATTGGGATGATCATTTACCTCTTATTGAGTTTGCATACAATAATAGTTTCCATTCGAGTATTCAAATGGCTCCTTATGAAGCTCTGTATGGGAGGAGATGTAGATCACCAATTGGTTGGTTTGAAGTTGGTGAAGCTGAGTTGATTGGACCAGACTTGGTTCACCAAGCTATGGAGAAGGTGAAAACCATACAAGAGAGGTTGAGGACTGCCCAAAGTCGCCAAAAATCCTACACTGATGTTAGAAGAAGAGATTTGGAGTTCGAAGTGTACGATTGGGTATACTTGAAAGTTTCACCCATGAAGGGTGTGATGAGATTTGGAAAGAAAGGGAAGCTTAGTCCCCGCTACATTGGTCCTTATCAGATTATGAGGAGGGTAGGTAACGTAGCCTATGAATTGGAGTTGCCTCCAGAATTAGCTGTTATTCATCCCATATTTCACATCTCTATGCTTAAGAAGTGTTTGGGAGATCCTTCACTTGTTGTCCCAGCTGAGAGCATTGGGGTGAAAGAGAGTTTGAGTTATGAAGAGGTTCCAGTTCAAATTCTTGATCGTCAAGTTCGTAAACTAAGAAGTAAGGAAGTGGCATCTGTCAAAGTCCTATGGCGAAATCAATTTGTTGAAGAGGCTACATGGGAAGCTGAAGAAGATATGAAGGCTAACTATCCTCATCTATTTGTGCCTTCTGATAACGATATTCAAGGTAATATTCCTTATTTCTACCTTTGAATCGATGTTTATTCTTGAGTTTGAGTCATTGACCATTTGAGTATCAGAGTTTTTGAGAAATTGATGTATTGATGATATTCATTCTTTATGTCTCCTATTTTCATCTTCATTCGAGGACGAATGATCCCAAGGGGGAGATATTGTAACAACCCCTAAAATATTGTATGTCGGTATTTCAATTCTCGATGAAAATAATACAGCCTCTGTATTTTGGGCATAACTCTTCATAGGTTGGTCCAAATTAAGTGATTCAAATTTTTGGGTAATCACAACATCCTTATCTACAACTTTCATGAAGAACATAACTTCAAATGCGGAGTATAAGTAGGTCAAATAAATTAATCTTTGCAAGATATAGTGCTGTGACGGAATTGAGTGTTGATAGAAGAAAATTCATATCTCACTGTAGGTTGCTCCAAATTGGTTGATTCTTGAACGATATGAAACTAGACTTCCATATCTACAATTCTTATGAAGACACCAAATCCTAATAAGGAATTTATCTTATTCAAACGCAGCTTCGAAAACGAGTATTCTGTTAAAAAGAACTCATCTTACCTACCATGGAAACATCTAGATGCATTTGACATCATGCATGACATAAATTGTCCTCCATTTAACATCATCCATGACATCAATATATTCCATTAAATTTTCAGATTTTTCTTTATAATTATTTTATTTATTGTTAGGTCCCTCTTTCCCACCTATAAATACCCACCTTATTTCCTCATTTTATTCATCAAGCTTTCTTAAGCATTTCTTCTCTCTATATACTTCTTCTCAAATATAGTTTTAGTTTTAGTAGTATAAAAATACTACTCCGGTGATTCTTATACTCCGGGTAGTACACAAAACGCTCCGGCGAGAAGAAAAGGCTAGGGGTCCAAGAGTGTTCCAATTCGGAGTAAACCTTCGGATTTAAGGTATGTAAGGCTTTCATAGCATTGGATTGAGTTCGTCCATGCGCCCAATATTTAAATTCATTATAATTGAGTTATAGTTGAGTTTTATCCAAATCTTGAATTCTAAATGAATTAATTCTTCTTCTATTGAGTTAGATATATTTATGCATTAATATTATTATTATTGTTATCTCTCATATTATTGGAATTATTGTTCATGGCTACTTTCCCATGAATCCTAATTGATTTGATGTTCATGAATATTTTTACACATGTTTTGAGTAAAGATGTTGGCTTTTTATTATTTTTATTGATAAAAAGAGAGTTATATGAATTAATACTATATATGTATTTTATTGAGTTTTGAAAGAGCAAAAGAGTTGAATTTGAATGAATTTGAGAAAATGATATTTTGAGCAAGATGTTTTGATGAGATGAAAATGATGTTTTTGGAAGTATAATGATTGATGAACATGAAATGAGATGAGTTTGATGATTTAAATTAAAGTCCAATGAGACTAGATGATGAGTTTAATATGAGCACATATTTTGGGAGTAGTATTGAGCACCGAGTTGGGTAAGAGTTTAATTTACTCAAACCCCATAACTACGTAGCCAGCGTAGGATGGAGGCTATGCCTCTTAAGTCCCAAAAAGAGGACTTTGATGAATGGATCCAAGATGGTGATGTCCTTTACCCTGGCAAGGTATTGGATGGATGTGGCAACGACATCGCTTCGTTGTATCATCGCTAGCTCATAAGTGATGGTTGTCGGTTAGAGAAACTCCCAACTGAGTAAGCATTGTTTATTACTATTATTTTTATATTTTAAACTTGCATTACATATTGATGTTGAGATAATGTTGAGTTTTCTCGAGAGGAGTTTATTGATATCTGTCCTTACCTTCCTGCCATTTTATATACTCGTACATTCCACGTACTGACGTCATTCGACCTGCATCGTTTTATGATGCAGATACAGGTGTTAGAGATCCTCAACAGGCGCATCGTTAAAGATCATTTCTTTTTAGCTATTTGGTGAGTCCTTCTTGTATTCGAAGGAACTCCTTATCCTTTTATTATTGTTGAGTGTGATGTTTCTTTTGAGGTAGCCATGGACATGTCATTGGCACCATCTAAGAGTATTAGAGGCTTCATAGACAGAGTTTGATGATGTAATCGGAGTAGTTCTCCTTAGAAACTACTTCTTCTAAGAATTATCTATTTTTTCCTTTGATTATGACAAGCCCACATTAGTATTATTAAGTCTTCCGCTGATGAACAAATGAGTAATGAGACCAAGTGGTTCTCTCGGAAGCCAGAGATGGTTTCTGAGTGCCGGCCACGCCTAGGGTACCCTCTCGGGGCGTGACAAAACGTATGTTGCGTATTTATTCTAGAATATTTAGAGCTCATTTGGATTGGCTTATAAGTTACTTATAAGTTGAAATGTTTTCAGTTTTTTTGATTATTTGGCTGACTAACTTAAAGTCATTTTATGCTTAAAATAAGCCCAATAAATAATTGGATATGTTTGGATGGACTTATTTTAAGCAACTTATAAGTTGAAACAACTTATAAGTCAAAAAAAAAAGTTGTGCTGCACCAACTTATAATTTAAAAACTTATAAGCAGATTTCAACTTATAAGTTATTTAAAATAAGTCCATCCAAACAGGTTCTTAGTATACAACATATTTTAAATGATCCACATATTTTCGAACTTTCTTTGAGTTGAAAAAAATATTTCAAACATAATCACTAAGGAAATGTATAATGCCATAACTAAAGAATTAAACTGTAATTGTTGAACTTCAAATTCTCGCATTATTTAATTAAAATATTAATATTTAATTATATTTTAATTAAGCGGAGAAACAAAATAATAGTCGACCTCGACACCTAAGACTCGACTTCAAAAACTTCCAACCTAGGACCCGATTCGAATCTCGGATCGGGACCCGACTTCCTTCCCGGAATTTGACCCTACACTCGACTTTCGAATCGTGATCTGATCCCACCCGACCCTAATATCCAAGATGAGATCTCGGATCGGTGATTTCACCTTTTGATCAATGTCTTTCAAATGGTTTTCAAGGAAAAGTGTTTTTTTTTAAGTGATATTTTTTCAAAGAAAAACAACAGTATTTATATGACAAAGTTCTTGAACGTAAACATATTTTCATTAAAAAAGGGTTATTAATAGGTTCATAAATGTTACAAACAAACATGTAAGAACCTAAAACATAAAAACTAAATAAAAAATAAATTTTTAATTAATATTTATTTCTTTTGAACATCAAAAAACTTTTATTGGAAGAAACATTAATCCTAACAGAACTTTGATATTTAACGAATTCATTGTTTGGAATAGAATAAACGAATAAGTTGTACTCATTTAAACTACTTTTTCATGAAAAGAATTTTTCTATGTTGGTTAAAAAAATGTTTTGATAAAGTTCATCTGGTATCGCATTTTGCAGATTTTTTCCAGTAGAAGTTAACTTTTAACTTTTACCCAAAAGTCAAATTTTGAAAAACAAGTAAAGTATAGAGTAATAAATATGAGTCAAATTGTGACGTATGAATAAAACGGTTCTGGGACTGCCGTGAGAAAAGAATCACCTCCAAAATATATTTGCCGACTTGTCCTCATTCATACATCTTTTAAAAATATCTCAGTGATAATATATTAAAATAACAAGAGATATAATTAAATAAATTGAAAAGTAGAGAGATTTTATTTCTTTTCAAAATGAATTCACTTTTTATTTATAAAAAAAAACATAAACTACTTACGAATTATCTACTTGATTACAAATTATCCTATTATAAATTTACTCCGATACTTGATCCGGGACTCGACCTCGACTTTCGATCTGAAATCCGACTCCAACATCCGGCACGAAATTCCACCTTGACACCCCATCCAGGATCTTACCTCGATTTCTGAATCGAGATTCGACTCATCAAATTATTGATTGAACAATTTTTTCTTTAGTGAAAACTCTATAATAGATAAAATTACAATTTACTATTTTTCTACAATAGAAAAAATTATCATTTTTTTTAAATAATTGTTATTTAATTATTATGCAAATATGTAGGACTTTGAAATTAATTAAAGTTATAAATATTAAATATTTACTCCTTAAGGGTATAAAAGTCGTTCTATATTTAATGGATATTTTGATCGATCAATATTATTAAAGTTGAAAAAATTTTCTACTCATAATTTACTTGAAATAGATTTAATGTTACGCTCCTAGTATTAATAGGATAATACGTATCCTACAATAAATTCAGTCTTAATATAAATATGTTTTGTTTAGTCCTAGTATAAAATTATATTTATGCCTATTAGTAATTTTTTAGATTGAGAAAATTTTAACTTAAAAGGGAAAATAAGTAAATCAACTTTTAGTGGATATTTTGGTCCATCAATATTTATATTGGTGCTTTTATAATAATATAGATAGATAGATGATATGATATGATGATGATATAATATGATTAGTCATCACATTTAAAATTAATGATGTGAAAAAATATATTTATTAATGTGTGTTTATATATATGTCAATTTCGGTTTAAATGTCTGTTACAATAAGCATTCTAACAGTATTATAATTTTATTTCATAAAGGTCGATAAAGCAAATAAATTTATTCAAACTTATTTTTCTGAAATTATGCAATTTTAGGCTTTGATTATTACATGAATTTATTGGTTGAACTTTCTAACATAAGAGTCTAGACAGAGAAAGCAGACAAGTTATGCAATTAAGTTGGTGTGGAAAGAGTGATCCAATCGCAAATACTTAGAATTCTATTCAATCTATAAGATGGAGTTTGAAGAAAAATGATTTGTTAGTAAATTTTTACCTATCATTTGTTTTTCTTTTGTGTGCGATAAAATCAAGTTCTTTGCAGATTGTCCTTCTATTTCATATATTATGAAGTCCTAAACATTAATTTTGTTTTCATTAGTCTTAAGATTTTGCTGTATCAAAATATTATTTAATTAAGAAGTGTTTATAGATTCTTTACTTTAATTCACATATCTTACAATGTATTAATATAGTTTTTTAAAATAATCTGCGCATCGCGCGGATACGTATACTAGTGTATTTATTAATGTGTGTTTATATATATGTCAATTTCGATTCAAATATCTATTACAATAAGCATTTTAACAGTATTATAATTTTATTTTATAAAATCACTCTTATAATTGAAAAATAAAATTCTAACTGGGAAGAAATTGAGAGCCAGATTGAATATGGAGTCAGACTTATTTCACTTCTTTATTTTCTAAAGTTACTTTCATTTGGTTAAATTTGTTTGAAACTATTTTCTTATTAATTTGTTTCCAAAAAAATGTTACATTACACATTTAAAAGCAATTAATTTTAAATTTATCGAATCATCTTAATAAAAAGTTTTAATAATCACGAAGAAAATTAAAGCATGTTTGGAGAAAATTGTTCATACAATATTGCATATCATCTCTTATAATTGAATTAGTTACATCGCATAAAAATCAACATTAGCCAAGTAAAATACGATGGCATAGATAATTCATCTTTGAACGGAAAAACATGCTTGCAAATAATTTATGTTTCTTCTTTCATTCAGATAAGCCATCAATCTTGAACTTTGTAAATAATATGTTTAATTCAATAAGTTAATTTATTGTATTGGCTATGCCGCTATGCGCCTATGCCCATCTAACAGCTTTGGAGAAAAAAATTCCATTAAGGCTGTGTTTGGTACGAAGTAAAATGTTAAAACAAGTTGGTTTCTAACAAATTTTCTCATGTGTTGGTTGGTGAGTGACAACTATTTTTCGGAAAATATTTTTTATAGTTTGGTTAGTGATTGGAAATATTTTTTAGAAAATATCTTTTATTTTTGGCTATTTTTTAGGAAAATAGTTTTTGACATGAAAATTAACCTTATAATTGACTCGGGATCCAACCCCGACATGGGACAACCAGCTAAGTATATAGACTAATATAGTCAAAGTAAGGCAACCGGATGGACTGCATGCAGCAGAAAGAATTTCCCAAGAGAATGAAGTAATTATTAAGGCTCGCACCACTATAAATACTAAATACTCCTTCTCTTTCATTTCCATCAACACTTGTTTACTTCAATTCCCTATCACCAACTAACAAAAGAAAGAAAAAAAAGGCTCTCTGTTTTTTCACAAGCTAATTAGATCCAGTTTTGAAGAAATATAATGGCCCTAGCTAGCCACCTCCTTAACAATGAAGAGGAGATCGTTCGCCCTGTTGCCAATTTCTCTCCAAGTCTTTGGGGTGATCGTTTCCATTCATTCTCTCTTGACAATCAGGTAATTCATTATAAATTCCTTCACTATCCCTTATTTGGTTAATTAGTACTGTTCCCAATAATGAACATTTTCTTACAAATAACTTTAATTTACAGGTTGCTGAAAACTATGCTCAAGAGATCGAGACTTTGAAGGAACAAACAAGGAGTATGTTGTCAGCTGCTTCTGGAAAAACATTGGCTGAGAAATTGAATCTGATAGACATTGTTGAGCGTCTTGGCATTGCTTATCATTTTGAGAAGCAAATAGACGACATGTTGGATCAAATTTACAAAGCAGATTCAAACTTTGAGGCTCATGAATACAATGATTTAAACACTTTATCCCTTCAATTTCGAAACCTAAGACAACATGGTTACAATATCTCTCCAAGTAGGTCCATTACATATATGCCGCACCATTTTTAATTTTTTTTTATTTCTGCGAGAAAACTAATTATCTTTTTCTCTTATTCATGATCCAGAAATTTTCAGCAGATTCCAAGATGCGAACGGCAAGTTCAAGGAATCTTTTAGCAACGACATCAGGGGTTTATTGAACTTATACGAAGCTTCACATGTAAGGACTCATGGAGAAGATATTTTGGAAGAGGCACTTGTTTTCTCCACTGCTCATCTTGAGTCTGCAGCTCCACATTTGAAGTCACCTCTGAGTAAACAAGTGACACATGCCCTTGAGCAATCTCTCCATAAGAGCATTCCAAGAGTCGAGACGCGCTACTTCATCTCTATCTACGAAGAGGAGGAATATAAGAATGATGTGTTGCTTCGATTTGCCAAATTGGATTACAACTTACTCCAGATGTTGCACAAACACGAACTCAGTGAAGTATCAAGGTATACTGTTGTTTTAAATTGAATTAAAAATACAAATTATTTGTTCATACTATTTTCTCAGAATCTGATATGTTGTTACTTACTTTATAGGTGGTGGAAAGATTTGGATTTTGTGACAACCCTTCCATATGCTAGGGATAGAGCAGTGGAATGTTACTTTTGGACCATGGGTGTGTATGCTGAACCTCAATATTCTCAGGCTCGCGTCATGCTTGCTAAGACTATAGCAATGATTTCGATAATAGATGATACGTTTGATGCTTATGGAATTGTAAAAGAACTCGAGGTTTACACCGATGCCATACAAAGGTATGAACTTGCCTCTGCAACAGTTTGTGGATTTAATTATTGGACGGTTAGTTTCTTAGAAGGGAAATTTATTAAATCTCTTTCTTTTTTATTAGGTGGGATGTGAGTCAAATTGATCGACTCCCAGAATACATGAAAATCAGTTTTAAGGCTCTTTTGGATCTCTATGATGATTATGAAAAGGAGTTGTCAAAGGATGGCAGATCCGATGTTGTCCACTACGCAAAAGAAAGAGTACGTCTCACTGACTTCTATATATCCATGAATGTTTTAATTTCTATCTAAAATCACTTGTATTTACCTTATGTTTCTTTATTACACTTAGATCTGTTATGGGAATATTGATGGCTGAATGTCTTGTTTTTCTGTTAAATAGATGAAGGAGATTGTGAGAAACTATTTTGTCGAAGCAAAGTGGTTCATTGAGGGATATATGCCGCCTGTTTCTGAGTATCTTAGCAACGCATTAGCTACCAGCACATATTACTTGCTAACTACGACATCCTATTTGGGAGTGAAGTCAGCTACAAAAGAAGATTTCGAATGGTTGGCTACGAACCCTAAAATTCTTGAAGCCAATGTGACGTTATGCCGAGTTGTTGATGACATAGCAACGTATGAGGTAATTAACATCGCATTACACTACATAAATCATCTTAATTATAAGAGTTGCAGTAATTCCATACAAATTGATTTCATATACTTATACATGAATTATAATTGCCGGCATTCCAGGTTGAGAAGGGTAGAGGCCAAATTGCAACAGGAATTGAGTGTTATATGAGGGATTATGATGTATCAACTGAAGTAGCAATGGAGAAATTCCAAGAGATGGCTGAGATAGCATGGAAGGATGTAAATGAAGGAATTCTTCGACCAACACCTGTTTCAACAGAAATTCTTACTCGCATTCTCAATCTTGCTCGTATTATAGATGTCACTTACAAGCATAATCAAGATGGATACACTCATCCCGAAAAAGTACTAAAACCTCACATCATCGCGCTACTGGTGGACTCCATTGAGATCTAAACCATTGAGTCATTCTTTTTTGTTCCATCTATATAAGCCACTTAAATTTTACAATTTTGCAACCGCATTGTGAAGTTTCATGTACTAGTATTGTTAAAACTTTTTGTACCATTAATTATTGATATATGAATAATATCACTTCTTTTGTACCTACCTCGATTATCTTTTATTTGCTAAATTAAATTATAAGATTTTAAACAAAGCAAATATATTGATTATCTAACAATGAGGAGAAAGAATGAAGAAAAAAAAAAAGAAGAAGCTTTATCTAAGCAGGTGATCCACTAGCTAGTACTTAAATCTAATAAAATCTTATATACTTCTGATAAGGGTTCATAATACTTTTAGTCCTTTAGCTATTCATAAATTTTAATGTTAGTTTTTGTGATATCTAACTAAACACGATTAATCTTTAGCTAATTAAAATATGAATTTTTGATTCTTTTACTTGTAAATATCTACAATTTTATTATTAACTATTCTCCTTCCTAATTTTGATGCGTTATGTTAAGTTTATAGTATTTCTCATTTTGACACGAAAAAAAACTTCATTGATCAACTTCCTATTATTCCTTCCAAATTAACTCCGCAAATCCATTACGGTAAGTAAATGATACATCAATCCTTGGAAGCTTAGCCCATGCATGTATTGTGAATCCAAGAACGAAGTTGAACCCAGCATTATTGTTCAAATGAATGCCATCAAAGAGTGTTATCATCGATATAAACGCTCTGCATTTTCCTACAACCTCAGTCCATTCCCGGCGGAAAAAAAAGAAGAGAATTTATAAATTATTTAAGATTTTGACACACCTAATAAGAAAACAATTAAATAATATTTAATACTTTAGACTAAATCCTTCATCTTCTCGAACTAATAATGTTTTGATAGTAAGGTGGAATTAAAAAATAAATTAATGATTTTAATTTTATAAAGTTGTGAAGGGCCATTTATTTTCTTTTGTTGCTTATAAAATGATAAATCAAAAGGATCAGAGAAATTTAATACTCTATATTTTATGGTTCATAAGAATATGCCGATATATAAAACTATATGCATTTGAGAGATTTTTCTATTCTTCAATAAACTGTCAATTTTCAAGTCTGTTCAAATCGGGCAAATAAAAGCACACTATGAAATAAAAAAAAGTGTGCATAAAAATATTGCATTTTGTCTATTCCACTGAATTAGTTACAATTTCAATTTGTATAAATTCAACATTAACTTAATAAAATAGGATGGCGTAGAATTACTCAACTTTGAACCGGAAATATAAGTGCGCAAAAATGATGTATGTTTCTTCTATCATTCAATTAAGCCATCAAGAACTGTAGAAATAATATATGTTTAATTCAATAAGTTAAAATCAAATATTGCATATCTTCCTTTATTTTTCTTTTGGGACATGATTTTCAATTCAAAGTTGTTACATTCTGCACTCGACGAAATCCAATATTTTATATTCTGTGTGCCATCAAAAGAGACCTCACATATGTGCAATAATGAGAAAAGAAAAAAAGAAGAAGACCACAGACAAAATAATGCACAGTATACAATGTCCCATACTACTAGTAGTAATATTTTATGTTTTATACGTCGTTTTTTGAATTGACACTAGAAACCCTAGGGAACATGGGACATGGGACTAAACAGACGCCAAAGAAGGAAACAAAGTTAGTAAAATAGAATTTATTTAACTTCTATACATTTTTTAGTTTTTGCTTAAAACTACTATATAGTCAAAAACTGATGGCTGTGACAAAACACTCTCACCATTCACTATAAATATTCATTTCCTTCTCTTCCATTTCCATCATCACTTGTTCAATTTCTCTACCACCTAACAAGTGGGAAAAAAAAAACACTGCATTTCCACAAGCTAAGAGTACTAGCTAGAAATGGCCCCAGCTGCTGCAGTGATGAGTAACTACCAAGAGGAGGAGATTGTTCGTCCTGTTGCTGACTTCTCACCAAGTCTTTGGGGTGATCGTTTCCATTCTTTCTCCCTTGATAATCAGGTATTTAATTAATTTGTCTTTCACATATATAATCTGGTTGTAAGTTCAAAGGACAAATATTTATCCTGTTTAATAATAAAATGCATATATTCATTTTCATTTGAATGAATAAATTTATAGGTTGCGGAAAAGTATGCTCAGGAGATTGAAACGTTGAAAGAGCAAACAAAGAGTATGTTGTCAGCAGCGTGTGGAGCAACATTGGTTGATAAATTGAATTTGATAGATATTGTTGAGCGCCTTGGCATAGCTTACCATTTTGAGAAACAAATAGAAGACATGTTGGATCACATTTACAAAGCAGATCCTAACTTTGAGAGTCATGAATACAGTGATTTAAGCAATTTATCCGTTCTGTTTCGACTACTGAGACAACATGGTTACAATATCTCTCCAGAACTTTTTAGCAGATTCCAAGATGCAAACGGCAAATTCAAGGAATTTCTTTGCAATGACATCAAGGGTATTTTGAACTTATATGAAGCTTCACACGTAAGGACTCATGGAGAAGACATCTTAGAAGAGGCACTTTCATTTTCCACTGCTCATCTTGAATCTGCAGCTCCACATTTGAAGTCACCTCTGAGTAAACAAGTGACGCATGCCCTTGAGCAATCTCTCCATAAGAGTATTCCAAGAGTCGAGACACGCTACTTCATCTCCATCTACGAAGAGGAGGAATTTAAGAATGATGTGTTGCTTCGATTTGCAAAAATGGATTTCAATTTACTTCAGATGTTGCACAAACAAGAATTATGCGAAGTATCTAGGTACGCTAATGTAATTTACATGAAAAATATTACTATTATTTGTTGATAGTGACTCTCAGAATCTAATATGCTGTTACTTACTTTATAGGTGGTGGAAAGATTTGGATTTTGTGACAACACTTCCATATGCTAGGGACAGAGCAGTTGAATGCTACTTTTGGACGGTGGGAGTGTATGCTGAACCTCAGTATTCTCAGGCTCGTGTCATGCTTGCTAAGACTATAGCAATGATTTCAATAGTAGATGACACGTTTGATGCTTATGGCATTGTAAAAGAACTTGAGGTCTACACTGATGCCATACAGAGGTACGAACTACTTCTCGAACAATTTATGATTTAATTAGATGATTGCATAAAGGTGGGGAAAGATTATAGGTCAAACACTAGACGTTTCTCCTTCTTCCTATGATGTATGTTTTGTTACACTAATAAACTTATCAAATTCATTTCTTTTTCCATTTATTAGGTGGGATATTAGCCAAATTGATCGGCTCCCTGATTACATGAAAATTAGTTACAAAGCACTTTTAGATCTCTACAACAATTATGAAGCAGAGTTGTCAAAGGATGGTAGATCTGATGTTGTTCACTACGCGAAAGAAAGAGTATGAATCCTGACTTATACCAAGTTAATTAATCATTAATCAATTTATCAACCAATTGTGTATGTATTGATGGTTGAATGTCTTGGCTTGTTGTTGGCAGATGAAAGAAATCGTGAGAAACTATTTTGTCGAAGCAAAATGGTTCATTGAAGGATATATGCCGCCAGTCTCTGAGTATCTTAGCAATGCATTAGCTACTAGCACTTATTACTTGCTTACGACAACATCCTACTTGGGCATGAAGTCTGCAAACAAGGAAGATTTTGAATGGTTGGCCAAGAACCCTAAAATTCTTGAAGCCAATGTGACATTATGTCGAGTCATTGATGATATAGCCACCTACGAGGTATACATTGCATCAAATAAACTTAGATTTTATATGTTTACCTAGTTGCAACCATGAAGTGATAAAAATGATTTCATACTTATACCACACATTCTAATTTCCAATCCAGGTTGAGAAGGGTAGAGGTCAGATTGCAACTGGAATTGAGTGCTACATGAGAGATCATGGTGTATCAACAGAAGAGGCAATGGAAAAATTTCAAGAAATGGCTGAGATAGCGTGGAAGGATGTAAATGAAGGAATTCTACGACCAACTCCCGTCTCTACACAGATTCTCACTCGTATTCTCAATCTTGCTCGCATTATTGATGTCACTTACAAGCACAATCAAGATGGATACACTCATCCTGAAAAAGTACTAAAACCTCACATTATTGCCTTGTTAGTGGACTCAATTGAAATTTAAATCATCAATTGTTGCGTACATTTGGGAGCACTTTGTTCCTGGCCCCTCAAATAAGTATTTGATCTACATTTGACAGATGCCTTGTTGGTATCTCTGTAGCTAGCTAGGGTAGGAATTGCTGGCGATGCATGTTATGGTGCAGTGAAGTTAACTCCTCCAATTTTCTTGAATCATCATTGACATTTGAATTCTATTACTTCTTTTAATGTACCTACTTTCTTTTAGCTAGACAATTCCGAAAATGGTGTGAAAGAATACGCTTCAGCAGTTGCAATTCAACCACAAGGAAATGAAATGTCAAATAATAATAAAAAAATTCAAAGTATCAATTACTGACACGAAGTAAATTATAATCACCATATTCTCAATCATGAAACTACTTATAAGACGAATTGTGATACTATACCGAGACTGATTGTACAAAATTCTGCATACGCTAAAGCAAACAAAACAAATGTCATCAAAAAAATAAATATTATTGACTGACCATTTCATAATTTTAGCAATTCCTTTTTTTTTTGAGTTCTTGGACATTATATTCATAAACAAGGAAATAAAAATGGAGAAAAAGAGAGATTGTCGGGGGAGGAGAGCCAGGGAAGAGGCTGTGCATGGAATGGGCAACTAGTAAAATTGCACATCTCATGCGCTGCCTCGTCCCTGTCTATCCTCTCCACCTTTGATATTCCACACCACAGTTTACCTCAATAGGGTCTCCCTTCACCAATAATGCTTAAACATTCCTTCCATCTGGAGTACAAATGAAAAGGCCTTTTCTTGAAAATTTCCAATGGCCAAAAGGTTAGTGCAATATGGCTGCTTTATGATGGAGTTAGGACCCGAAGAAGAAATAGTCATAGTACAAGTGATAGTACCACTAATTGAGGAGTACATACATATGACCTCTCTGTTTCTAAGTTTTAATTGAGTCCCATTGTACTGCAGATTCAGTTCGTAGTACAATAACAATGTTTGGCCCAAAAATTAAAAGCTACTTTTAGATAAAAGCTCGTTTAAATTAATACTCTTCAAATTAGAATTACAGCTCATACAAATAATATTTTTAATCTGCGTTACAATGTGTCTCTGAAAACACCCTTCACCTTCAATCTAAGATTTTGAGTTCAAGTCACCAAGGAGCAAATTAAATAGGTGAGACGCGTTGTGCTGTGGGCACCAGACAGTCTAGCTGATCCATTTACCAGACAATCCACTGTTAGCTGATGATGTTAACATTATCATATCATGCAACAATGGACTGTGTTGCCTATCATGCTAATAATAACAACAAAATTTCAATTTTTTTTTATATATATACTAGTTTTTGGATATGTGTTGCACGTGACCTCATATTATTGGTTTTTTAAAAATCACATAACTATTATACGACGTGTTTGAGTTATAAAATAAAAATATGTAAAATTGATTGAATTGTAATACTTAAAATTATTCTTATAGTGTTGATGAATTTCTATAACGTACCCTTTTAAAAGTTGCTACAAAAATACATCACCCTCAGTCAAGCTAACAAAAGAAATTCTTAATTGGTTTGTTTGCTTCAACTGTATCGAAAAAAACTAAACCTTTTATTATACCTTGCAACTCTTCATTCCCCTTATTTGTTATAGCAATAATTAATATTTATAGGTAAGGGAGAAGAATCAATCATATTATGAGGAGTGAGGTTTTTTGTAGGTAAAGCAAACGGGTTGAGATTAAAAAATATAGTAAATTGAATTATACAGGGATATTTGATGAGTATAAATGTATAATAATGACAGGTAATTGAAGGGGTGTTTGATTGAAGAAGGGTAAAATAGTCCCATTTTTAGGAACGTTTTAGTAATTCAATTTTACACTTTGGAGATTTTCACTAGTACTAGTTTCTGGACATGTGCATTGCACGTGTATTCCATGTAAATTTTTATGCATTTGTTAGACCTGTTAAAATTCTATTAAAACATACGTGTAATGAGTAATAAAATATCACAATTACAAATAAATCTTTAAAAGCGTGACAAGAAACACCAAATGAGGAGCGTATTTTAATGTTTGAAATTAATTTCTTTTAAGAAATTGATCGTAAATTTTGAACTTTGATCAGTAGTTAGCAAACTTCCAGCAAAGTCACAAATGCTTATTTGAGTCCAAATAAAAATACAGACTTACGAAAATCACAAATTTATAGAAAATTAAACTTATGAAGTCTAATAAAGAGAAAACACAAAAAAATAATCAAAGAAGAAAAAAAATACAACCTAGGTATATCCTTCTTAAAACTTTAATCACAATATATAAATGAAAAAAAGAAATACAAAATCAGAACATAATTTAAATATTCATCTTGTGGAAAATGAAAATAAGAGTGATATTGAGAAAAGACAATTGCTTAGATGTAATTGAAGCCAGACCCACAAACTTTACTGATGACAGCAAGTGGAACGACATAGACAGTAACGCAGTTGCTGATCTACACTTGACACTAGCTGATCAAGTGTTGTCTAGTGTGGCTGAAAAACGAACGGCGAAGGAAATATGGGATACTCTTAAAGGATTGTATGAGGCCAAGCCTTTGCATAATAAAATCTTCTTAAAAAGAATATTGTATACTCTTCGAATAGAAGAGTCCATGTCGGTTACTGAACACATCAATACTTTGAATACTCTGTTTTCGTAACTTACAACAATGGATTGCAAAATAGAGGGGACTAAAGGTGCGGAGTTTCTACTTCAAAATCTGTCTGACTCATATGATCAACTCATCATCAACCTGACAAACAATACAGATAGTCTAGTTTTTGATGAAATTGTAGTCGATGTCTTAGAAGAAGAAAATTGGCACAAAAATAAGGAAGACAGACAAACAAGTTCGCAGCAAGCTAAGCTTTGATGATGGTGAAAGGAAGACCAATGGAATGTGACCCCAGTGGGAGTCACAATCATGATATGGTAGATCTCAATCAAAAAGTAAGAAGAATATCAAGTGTTACAACTGTGGCAAGAAAGGGCACTTCAAGAAAGATTGTTGGTTCAAGAAGAAGAGTGAACACCCTGAGTCATCAAATGCTCAAGGGAATGTTGCAAGCACCTTAGATGATGGCGATATTTTAAGTAGTGAAGCAATATCAACTAATAAAGGAAGAAAACATTTCACTGATGTCTGGATCATGGACACAGGAGCAACATGGCATATGACTTTTTGGAGAGAATGGTTCCATCAATATAATCATATCTCAGGAGGGTCTATGTTCATGGGAGACGCTCATGCTTTGGATATTATTGGTATTGGGTCCATCAAAATAAAAATGTATGATGGCACGGTACGCACCATCCAGGAGGTACTACATGTAAAAGACTTGAGAAAGAATCTATTGTCTTTGGGATAATTAGATGATACTGGATGTTTATATAAGACTCATGGTGGATGCATGAAAATATCAAAAGGAGCGTTTGTAGTGATGAAAGCAGAAAAACTTGCTGCAAATTTATATGTGCTTAAAGGTAAAACACACCAAGAAAGAGAAATATCAACCGCGTCAGCAAGTTCATTTGAAGAATCAACGATGATGTGGCATCGTAAACTTGGCCATATGTCGAAATGAGGATTGAAGATTCTTGCTGAGCAAAAGCTTTTTCCAGGGCTCAAAAAGGTTTCATTACCTTTTTATGAGCATTGTGCTACCAGTAAACAACATAGACTGAAGTTTAGCAGTTCCTCTGCTAAAGGCAAGGATATATTTGATTTGATCCACTTTGATATCTGGAAAGCACCGGTGGAGTCTCTAGGAAGAGCAAAATACTTCGCATCATTTATCGACAATTACTTCAAGAGAAGTTGTGTGTATCCAATCAAGAGAAAGTGTCACGCCCCGAGAGGATACCCTAGGCGTGGCCGGCACTCAGAAACCATTTCTGGCTTCCGAGAGAACCACTTAGTCTCATTTCTTATTTATTCATCAGCGGAAGACTTAAGAATACTAATGTGGGCTTGTCATAATCAAAGAAAAAATAGATAATTCTTATAAGAAATAGTTTCTAAGGAGAACTACTCCGATTACATCATCAGACTCTGTCTATGAAGCCTCTAATACTCTTAGATGGTGCCAATGACATGTACATGGCTACCTCAAAAGAAACATCACACTCAACAATAATAAAAGGATAAGGAGTTCCTTCGAATACAAGAAGGACTCACCAAATAGCCGAAAAGAAATGATCTTCAAGGATGCGCCTGTTGAGGATCTCTAATACCTGTATCTGCATCATAAAACGATGCAGGTCGAATGACGTCAGTATGTGGAATGTACGAGTATGTAAAATGGCAAGAAGGTAAGGACAGATATCAAGAAACTCCTCTCAATAAAACTCAGCTCAGAACTCAACATCATCTCAACATCAATATGTAATGCAAGTTTAAAATATAATAATAAAAATAATAGTAATAAGCAATGCTTACTCAGTTGGGAGTTTCTCTAACCGACAATCATCACTTATGAGCTAGCGATGATACAACGAAGCGATGTCGTTGCCACATCCATCCAATACCTTGCCAGGTAAAGGACATCACCATCTTGGATCCACTCATCAAAGTCCTCTTTTTGGGACTTAAGAGGCATAGCCTCCATCCTACGCTGGCTACGTAGTTCTGGGGTTTGAGTCAATTAAACTCTTACCCAACTCGGTGATCAATACTACTCCCAAAATATGTCCTCATATTAAACTCATCATCTAGTCTCATTGGACTTTAATTTAAATCATCAAACTCATCTCATTTCATGTTCATCAATTATTATACTTCCCAAAAACATCATTTACATCTCATCAAAACATCTTGCTCAAAATATCATTTGCTCAAATTCATTCAAACTCAACTCTTTTGCTCTTTTAAAACTCAATAAAATACATATATAGTATTAATTCATATAACTTTCTTTTTATCAATGAAAATAATAAAAAGCCAACATCTTACTCAAAACATATGTAAAAATATTCATGAACATCAAATCAATTAGGATTCATGGGAAAGTAGCCATGAACAATAATTCCAATAATATAAGAGATAACAATAATAATAATATTAATGCATAAATATATCAAACTCAATAGAAGAAGAATTAATTCATCTAGAATTCAAGATTTGGATAAAACTCAACTATAACTCAATTATAATGAATTTAAATATTGGGCGCATGGACGAACTCAATCCAATGCTATGAAAGCCTTACATACCTTAAATCCAAAGGTTTACTCTGAATTGGAACACTCTTGGACCCCTAGCCTTTTCTTCTCGCCGGAGCGTTTTGTGTACTACCCGGAGTATAAGAATAATTGGAGTAGTATTTTTATACTACTAAAACTAAAACTATATTTGAGAAGAAGTATATAGAGAGAAGAATTGCTTAAGAAAGCTTGATGAATAAAATGAGGAAATAAGGTGGGTATTTATAGGTGGGAAAGAGTGACCTAACAATAAATAAAATAATTATAAAAAAAAATCTAAAAATTTAATGAAATATATTGATGTAATGGATGATGTTAAATGGAGGACAATTTATGTCATGAATGATGTCAAATGTATCTAGATGTTTCCATGGTAGGTAAGATGAGTTCTTTTTAACAGAATACTCTTTTTCGAAGCTGCGTTTGAATAAGATAAATTCCTTATTAGGATTTGGTGTCTTCATAAGAATTGTAGATATGGAAGTCTAGTTTCATATAGTTCAAGAATCAACCAATTTGGAGCAACCTATAGTGAGATATGAATTTTCTTCTATAAACACTCAATTCTGTCACAGTACTATATCTTGCAAAGATTAATTTATTTGACCTACTTATACTCCGAATCTTAAGATATGTTATTCATGAAAGTTGTAGGTAAGTATGTTGTGGTTACCCAAAAATTTGAATCACCTAATTTGGACCAACCTATAAAAAGTTATGCCCAAAATACAGAGACTGTATTATTTTCGTCGAGAATTGAAATACCGACATACAACATTTTAGGGGTTGTTACAGAAAGTCAGATATTTTTCCAGTTTTCAAACAGTTCAAAGTGTGGTGGAACTTGAATATGAGAAAAATATCAAGTATTTGAGGATAGATAATGGAGGAGAATACACTGGTGATGAATTTGATAACTTTTGTAAATAAGAAAGTATTAAAAGGCAGTTCAAGGTGGCATATACTTCACAATAAAATGGAGTAGCAAAGCGGATGAACAGAACCTTGTTGGAACAGAAAGAGCTACGTTGGCAACTGCAGGGTTGGAAAAATCATTCTGAGGAGAAGCAGTCAAAACCGCCTGTTATGTGATCAATGGGTCACCATCAAACGCAATTGATCTAAAAACGCTAATGGAGATGTGGACAGGAAAATCAGTTGATTATTCTCGCTTACATATATTCGGAAGTTCTACTTATGTTATGTACAACACCCAAGAAAAATCGAAGTTGGATCCAAAATCCAAGAAATGCATTTTCTTAGGGTATGTTGATGGAGTCAAGGGGTATCGCTTGTGGATCCCACTTTTTGCAAGGTGATAATCAGCAGGGATATTGTATTTGTTGAAAACAAGATACAAGCAAAAGAAGATAGTGCTTCGAAAGAAAAATCAGAGACTACTACAGTTGAAGTTGAAGAAATAGAAGAAGTTCCAATTTCTTCTGAAGCAGCACCAGAGCACGAAGAACAAGAGCAAGCTAAGATCGAAACTCCACAAGTTCGACGGTCAACTAGGGAGAGAAGAGAACCAGCTTGGCACTCATATTATTCTAGGGCAATGTTTCATATTGTCTATTAACAAAGGATGAAGAGCCTTCAACTTTTCACGAGGCTATGAAAGGCCAAGAATCAGCTATGTGAATGGCAGTAATGCAAGAAGAAATTGAAGCTCTTCATAAAAATAAAATATGGGATCTTGTTCAATTACCATAAAGAAGGAAGGCTATTGGAAAAAAATTGGTCTACAAGATCAAACGCAATGGTAATGATCATGTGGAGAAGTATCGTGCAAGATTGGTGGTGAAAGGATTCGCTTAGAAAGAAGGTATAGACTTCAATGATATATTTTCTCCGGTGGTTCGACTCACAACAATTCGAGTGGTCCTGGCGATGTGTGCTACATTTGACTCGTACTTGGAGCAGTTAGATGTCAAAACTGCATTTCTTCATGCAGAGTTTGAAGAAAAAATTTACATGCTCCAACTAGAAGGTTTTGAAGAATAGGAAAAAAAGAACTTGATTTACAGGTTGAACAAATCTCTATATGGTCTCAAATAGGCGCTGAGGTGTTGGTATAAGAGATTTGATTCCTTCATTAAAAGCCTTGGATACAACAAACATAATTCAGATCCTTGTGTTTATTACAAGAGATTTGGTGATGGCGATTTTGTTATTTTGTTGTTGAATGTTGATGACATGTTGGTAGTAGGCCCCAACAAAGATCGTCTCACAAATTTAAAGACACAGTTGGCTAGGGAGTTTGAAATGAAGGACTTGGGACCAGCAAACAAGATTCTAGGAATGCAAATTCACCGAGACAGAATTAATAGGAAGAATTGGCTTTCTCAAAAGAACTACTTGAAGAAAATCTTGCGATGCTTCAAAATGCAAGACTGTAAGTCAATTTCTACTCTACTTCCTATTAATTTCAAGTTATCCTCAAGTATGAGTCCTAGAAATGAAGCAGAGAGGATGGAGATATCTCGAGTACCGTATGCATCAGCAGTGGAAAGTTTAATGTTCGTCATGGTATGTACAAGACCTGACATTGCACAAGCAATGGGAGTGGTTAGTCGATACATGGTTAATCTTGGTAGAAAGCATTGGAATACTGTTAAGAGGATCCTGAGATACATCAAGGGTACCTCAGATGTTGCAATGTGTTATGGAGAATTAGAATTTACTGTTAAAGGTTATGTTGATTCAGACTATGTAGGTGATCTTGATAAAAGCAAGTCCACCACATATTATGTGTTTACTCTTGCTAGAGGAGCTGTAAGCTGAGTTTCAAAACTGCAATCTATCGTGGCTACATCTACGACGGAAGCAGAATATGTATCAGCTACACAAGCTAGCAAAGAGGCTATATGGATGCAGATGTTATTGGAGGAGCTCGGGCACAAACAAGAGAAGGTTGCTCTATTTTGTGACAGTCAGAGCGCATTGCATCTTGCAAAGAATCAGGCATTTCATTCAAGGACAAACTACATATGAGTTCAGTAACACTTTGTTCGTGAAAAGGTAGAAGAAGGCGGTGTGGATATTCAAAAAATTCACACTAATGACAACCTAGCAGATATGTTTACGAAGCCGATCAACAGTAACAAATTCATATGGTGTCGATCTTCTATTGGCCTAGCAGAAACGTAACATTGCAGTAATTGGATAGAAAGGATGGTGTGAAGATTTAATTGATTCTCAATTAAATCTTTAAGTGGGAGAATGCAACAAAAGTCAAAAAAGTAGGAGAAAGAAAATTCAAAAAGGAAGAAACATACGCAACAACTTTTGACAGAAAAAACGCGTAGAAACCGTCCAACTTTTGACAGGAAAAAGAACGCGTAGAAAATTAACGCGTAAAATTTTTACGCGTTTTCTTCCTCCTATAAATAGAGGGTCTCGTGCCCTCATTTAATTCATTCAGAAAAAGAGAGTAAGAATACAAAGAGAGTTATACAATAAAATAAATATTATTTTCTCCCCCAATAATTATTACTTTATCGAATATTACTTTATCGAGATTTTACTATATATTAATCTCTATATTGAAAGTTATATCCTCTTTTACGTGTAAGCCCAAATTAATGTTGATCGGAGGCATGGGTACTTAGATTTTTTTGAGTCTGCAGTCAACAAGAAGATTACCGTTCTGGCAATGGACAGGCAGAGGCGGCTCTATAGACAAATTAAAAAAACAAATGCCTTAGCCTCAAAATTTGAGAGACCTCACTTTTTTTTTAGAATAATAGGATCGTAAGTTTCTTTTTAAAAAAGAAATATTTATAATAAATATACTTAAAATATTAATTTTTTACGAGTTTCACACTCCAATTATCACTTTTTTTTATATAAAATAATTTTTTTCTTGAAAAAAAAATAAAGACCTCTCACTGAAGTGCGATTTTAGGCCACCAATAATATTGAGCCGTTGTAGTAGACAGGTAAGAAATTAAATCAAGTTAGCACTGATACTATTTACTTTCAACATGTGCTTTTTAATATCCTTTCTGAATATTTGCAAGGGTGTTTATCTGACTATTGACAAATTACAGTGTATACAAGGTTCAAATTGTAAATATTGAATCCTTTTGATATTTATTGGTGTTTATTTCTTTATATTTTGAATTTCTTTGATGAAAATCTTGGCTCCTTTAGTGCACAGGACATTCTAAAAAAATTTAAGATGATTGTTTGGTACGCGGAATAAGGTGAGATATTTAAATTTAAAATTAAATTTATATTGTGTTTGATTGACATTATAAATTTATTCCGAATATCTGACTCTTATCCTAATCAACTTGTGATGATTTTATAAATAAACTAGTCTAGAAATTATATTCTCGAGATAATTTGGTTAGTACAGTTCGTGTACTAAACGAATAGCAAGTTCATCAAACTAGTAGTTGTCTTAGCAAATATATTATTACAATTATATATAGTCAAGTAAGGATGATAAGGAAAAAAAATAGTCAAGGATGACAGCATTTTAATTAAGTAGAAGAAAAGGCATGCTGTTTACAAGAATTTAGATAAAAGTAAAAGAAAAAATGTAGGCTGCAAGTATATATATAAGTTGCATAAAGAAAAAAGAGAAAAAAAAAATATGTTGCCATATTATATCTTTAGACCAGTACTGACGATATAGTATTGTCAAGTGTGTCAACCGCCACCGGACTAGTATATTATATTATAAAGAATTTCAATCGTCAAAGGTGGGTGTGGCAAATTAAAGGCTCTCATCATTCATTCATTCATTCATTATAAAAATACTCATTTCCTTCTCATACATTTCCATCATCACTTTCTCTAGCACATAACAGATAAAAAGTTGACATATCAATCCAAACGCAAAAAACAGATATCTCTCTGATTTTCCACAATCTAAGTGTTGTAGAAATGGCCCCAGCTGTGGCAGTGATGAGTAACTATCAAGAGGAGGAGATTGTTCGCCCTGTTGCGGACTTCTCTCCAAGTCTTTGGGGTGATCGTTTCCATTCATTCTCCCTCGATAATAAGGTAGTTAATTGTCAATTCGTTCTCTTCTTGTCTTGTTGGATCATAAGGAAGTTCATTTCTGACTTTCAACGTACAATTTTTTTAAAAATATATTTGCAGATTGCTGGAAAATATGCTCATGAGATTGAGACTTTGAAGGAACAAACAAGGAGAATGTTATCAGCTGCTTGTGGAACAACATTGGCTGAGAAATTGAATCTGATAGACATTGTTGAGCGTCTTGGCATTGCTTATCATTTTGAGAAACAAATAGACGACATGTTGGATCAAATTTACAAAGCAGATCCAAACTTTGAGGCTCATCAATACAATGATTTAAACACTTTATCCCTTCAATTTCGAATCCTAAGACAACATGGTTACAATATCTCCCCAAGTAGGTCCATTATACACATGTTTTTTGTTTATTCATTGTTATATTTATGTTAATTTCTTTCTTACACCAAGGAATTTTTGTTTTTTATACTTTTTCTCACTAAAAGCTTATCATTTATTTTCATTCATGATCCAGAAATTTTCAGCAGATTCCAAGATGCGAACGGCAAGTTCAAGGAATCTTTTAGCAACGACATCAGGGGTTTATTGAACTTATACGAAGCTTCACATGTAAGGACTCATGGAGAAGATATTTTGGAAGAGGCACTTGTTTTCTCCACTGCTCATCTTGAGTCTGCAGCTCCACATTTGAAGTCACCTCTGAGTAAACAAGTGACACATGCCCTTGAGCAATCTCTCCATAAGAGCATTCCAAGAGTCGAGACGCGCTACTTCATCTCTATCTACGAAGAGGAGGAATATAAGAATGATGTGTTGCTTCGATTTGCCAAATTGGATTACAACTTACTCCAGATGTTGCACAAACACGAACTCAGTGAAGTATCAAGGTATACTGTTGTTTTAAATTGAATTAAAAATACAAATTATTTGTTCATACTATTTTCTCAGAATCTGATATGTTGTTACTTACTTTATAGGTGGTGGAAAGATTTGGATTTTGTGACAACCCTTCCATATGCTAGGGATAGAGCAGTGGAATGTTACTTTTGGACCATGGGTGTGTATGCTGAACCTCAATATTCTCAGGCTCGCGTCATGCTTGCTAAGACTATAGCAATGATTTCGATAATAGATGATACGTTTGATGCTTATGGCGTTGTAAAAGAACTTGAGCTCTACACCGATGCCATACAGAGGTATGGACTACTTCTCAAACATTTTATCACTTAATTAGATGATCCCATAAAGGCGGGAAAAGACCATATCAAACAACATATTTGTTTACAATTATAAATTTTTGCCCCTACAATTTATTATCCGAGACAAGCCTAGAGGTCAAACACTAGAGATTTCTGCTTCTTCGTATGATACATGTTCTGTTAAATTGATTAACTTATCGAATTCATTTCTTTTTTAATTATTAGGTGGGATATTAGCCAAATTGATCGGCTCCCTAATTACATGAAAATCAGTTACAAAGCACTTTTAGATCTCTACAAGGATTATGAAGCAGAGTTGTCAAAGGATGGTAGATCTGATGTTGTTCACTACGCGAAAGAAAGAGTATGAGTCGTGACTTATACCAAGTTAATTCAATATTAATCAATTTATCAACCAATTGTGTAGCTTTTTCTCCCTCGTTCTTGCTTTAAATGAAATTTATTCTTCGAATATGTATTGATGGTTGAATGTCTTGGCTTGTTATTGACAGATGAAAGAAATCATAAGAAACTACTTTGTGGAAGCAAAATGGTTCATTGAAGGATACATGCCGCCTGTTTCTGAGTACCTTAGCAATGCATTAGCTACTAGCACTTATTACTTGCTTACGACTACATCCTACTTGGGCATGAAATCTGCTAACAAGGAAGATTTTGAATGGTTGGCCAAGAATCCTAAAATTCTTGAAGCCAATGTGACCTTATGTCGAGTCATTGATGACATAGCCACCTATGAAGTGGAGAAGGGTAGAGGTCAGATTGCAACTGGAATTGAGTGTTACATGAGAGATTATGGTGTATCCACAGAAGAGGCCATGGAAAAATTTCAAGAAATGGCTGAGACAGCATGGAAGGATGTAAATGAAGGAATCCTTCGACCAACTCCTGTCTCTACAAAGATTCTCACTCGTATTCTCAATCTTGCTCGCATTATTGATGTCACTTATAAACACAATCAAGATGGATACACTCATCCGGAGAAAGTACTAAAACCTCATATTATCTCCTTGTTGGTGGACTCTATTGAAATTTAAATCTTCAGTTGTTGTCTACGTAAATCTGAGAGCACTTGCTTCCCATCCCCTCAAATTATAAGTATTTGATTGATGCCTTGTTGGTATCTATGTTGCTAGCTAAGGCAGGAGTTGTTGGCGATACATGTTGTTATTGTGCAGTCAAGTTACCTCCCTAAATTTTTTTGTATCATTATTTACATTTAAAATATATATCACTTCTTTTAACTGAATCCTGTTTGCTAATACCCTTGACCTCGAGCTTGAACCTATTAATGTACAATTAGACTGCAGAACTTACCGGCAAGATTTTCAAAGGAAGGTTCAGGAATGTCGCACCTAACATGATTCTTAGGAAAAAAAGGATTTACATATGAGTATAAATAGTATTTAAAACCAATATATGCGAATAATAAATGGATAAAGCTTGAAAATAAAACAATTGTAAACATCAAGTTGGGTAGGAAATAGAACCTTAAACCTCCATAATCTCAAACATAAAACTTCACGCAAGACGAATTGTGACAGTATATGCTTGTACAAAATCTTGCATACGTCACAACGAACAAATGTTCTTGTGGTCTAATCCAGGGCTAACAGTCTATAGTTGTCTAGCCCCATCAAATAATGTTATTGACTATGACCATTTCATTATTTAAGCAATTACCTTCTTTTTTTCGAGTTCTAGGACATTATAAAGTCATAGACAGATAAATAAAAGGGAAGAAAAGGAGGGATTGTAGGGAGAGGAGAGCCAGGGAAGAGGCAGTGCATGGAATGGGCAAGTAAAAATGCAAGTAAAAATTGCACATCTCATGCTCTGTCTCGCCCCCGTCTATCCATTCCACACCATATTTTACCTCAATAGAGACTTCATTTACCCATGCTTTTTACATTCCTTCCATCTGGAGAGAAAAAAGAAAAATAAAAGAGATGAATGGTTTTGTTTTTTAAGATTGGCAATGGCCAAATGGTTAGTGGAATGGCTGATTTATATGGAATGAGGACTAGAAGAAGTAGGCATAGTACAAAGGCTAGTACTACTAAGTACTAAAGAGTACAGACGACCCCCTCTGTTTTGAAGTTTCAATTATCCCTCACTGTACTGCAGATTTCAGTTTGCAGTACAAGTTTGCCCAAAAGCTAGAAGCTACTTCTAGATAAAAAATATTGTAGAATAATGTAAACTACTACGATTACAACCCATAGAAAACAATGTAGAAACAAACAACCTGCCCAATTTAAGGAAATCTTTCCTTTTGGGAGGAAAAGTTTTAAGAAAATCAACTAGATGGTTGGTTCTGATACCGCGTATTAGTTTGATGTTTGCTCTAGAACAATGGTACCAAAAAGACAAAAATCAGTTGAAGGACTGCTCTTAAGTTTCACAGATCATAAGTTATGGTTTTCATCACAAAAGGTGACAGCCTGAATGCAGAATCCACCACATTTACATTAGAACAGGGGAGTCATTCCAGACTAAAAGAGAATCAAATATCCTCGTTTATGAGTCACTAACATTATCTTCCAACAACTAAATAACTATCCAGAAACTTAAGTTAGAACTCAGCAATACAGAATGGAAGAATGATCAAGAAAAGCAATCTTCCTCCCAAAGCTGGACTGTTTTGTTCATTGACCTGAGAGAGAGAAAAAAATCATTAAGAAGCTATCAAGTTGCCCCACTCCCAAATAAGACTTTTCAATACAGATATACTATAGATAAGACAAATGAAGAACCACACCTTTTCAATCACTATGCATCCACCATATGCAATCAAAAACAAGTCCAAAATGACATCCCAATACTGGGAGCACAAGGATATACAAGAAAACACATCGGGGCTGCTAAAGCAAGAGAAACAACCAATCTACATGCAATAAAATACTGCGTTACAACTTACATGGGGGTTATTATACCAGGTCTAAAGATATGGTTTAGTTTGACTTTCATATCAAACTTAATAGTGCTAGGAAAAGACATTAAATTGATCGTGGAAGCTAATACAAAATCTCTTTCATAGAGAAAACATCATATTCAATTATTTTGACTCGTGACTTGATTGAAATATGGAACTTCCTCTCGAGCTGCATTACTAACGAGTCTGTTAAAAAGTCTAGTTAGCAAATTTTACAAGAACTTTCAAGTGGATGAGATCATTTGAGTGAACTCGGTTGGAGATTGAAACAACTTATCACTATGGCAATCATGAGCCTATTAGTTATAGAGAAATGGTTATACAAGTTATGATTTTGATGCTAAGTTTCGGCCAGTTTATGTGCTGAGACGAATTTCCTTTGTATGCTTGTTATGAATTCCTGGGAAATTAATACTAATATGTTGGATACATATGTTAAATATTGGATGTAGATTGTGATATGTTTTTACCATAACAATGTCATGAATTGAGATATAGAATATTGAGATTTAGCTTTAGGATTGAAATTTAGGAAAATTCAGATTTGACACATCAATTGACATCAAGATTGAAATTTGATGATAGATTTAGATTTCATAGCTTATAGGTAACGTGTTCATGTAATCAATTTCGAATTTTGGACCACTGACCTGAGGGGCGGGTTTGAGTTGACCAAGAGTTGACTTTGACCCCAAGCTATCCTAAAAGGATGGGACCAGTTTTCCTAGACTAATTTGGACCCGTTATTTGTATTTTTGCATATTTTAAGTTGTTTCGGAGGCCCAAGGGCACACTTTTTTGATAGTGTGAGCTTAATTGTACAACAAATCCAAGTAAGGGAAGATCTTAACTTCTAGGTGCCTCTCCTCTTTAGCGTTTGCTTGCATATCTGTTTTAGACTGTCTGGCACATGTGTGGAGTGAGCATGTGCTTGACAGACTTGCTAATATCCTAATTCATCTATTCTTCTGATATTTGGGGATGATATCTTCGGGATACACTGTGATATGAATATTACTCATATAGCATGATTGTTTATGGCTACTAAGCCTTATGACTGATGTATTTACTTGATTTCACCTGTTTTCCTCGGGTGTATAAGACGGTTGGGCCAGAGTCACCCTGCACATCTCGGAGAAACTCCACGTAAGACGTCGAGCCAGAGCCACCCTTCGCAGCTAGAATGGTAAGACGGTTGGGCCAAAGTTACCCTCCGGAGTTCCGAGGTTTTATTGTTGCATATGGCAAGATAGTTGGGCCAGAGCTACACTCAGTGACGGAGCCAGGATTTTCATCAAGGGTGTTCATAATTTAGGACGAATAAAAAAAATACCTAAATGGTCAGATTACCAAGATTGGCTACAAAATAGCCATACCTTATCTTATATATTGGCTACAAAATAACCATACCTCATCTCATATTTAATTTTACAAAATTAAATAAAAACGCCCCTGTCAAGGCTTGAACCTAGGTCTTCAACGCAAATTTGCACACCCTTGACCACTAGGCTTTCTTTCTTTCGTATGTCAAGGGTGTTCAACAATTAGTATATATGCTACAATATCGATATTTAACATATATTGGCAAAAAAATTCCGACAAAGGTTGTTCATCTGACCACCCTTAGCTAGGTGTAGCTCCGCCACTGGCTACACTCCGCATATCCAAGGTTTTATTGTTGTATATTATAGTACTATGTCAGCTTGCATATTATCATCTCATCTTTCTTGACATGACTTGTATCTCTTTTCTACACTTTGTATATCAAATTTCCTTGGCATATTTTATATTCATTTCGTATTACATATATGCATTGCTTTTCACTTGTTCCAGGTACGAGATGGAAAGCGGATCTAGACCTTACTTAGGCTTTGTGACTAACCCTATCTGCTAAAAGCGATGCATGCTACAGAGATCGAGGGGGTTGAGTTGGTGTCTTATCAATTCAAAGATGTGGCAAATGTCTGGTATAACCAGTGGAAAGAAAGTAGAGGTGAGGATGCAGAGCCTGCTCTTTGGGATGAGTTTGAAAGAGCATTTCTTGATAACTTCTTTCCCCAAGAGCTATGTGAAGCAAAACTTGAGGAGTTTGTGAACCTCAAGCAAGAGAGTATGACTGTGAAAGAGTATAGTTTGAAGTTTATTCAATTGTCCAAATATGCCCTAGAAATGATTCCTCATATGAGGTCTAAGATGAGTAAGTTTGTCTCTGGCCTAGGCAAACATGTAAAGAAAGAATGTAAGGCAATGCTAATGATTTCTGACATGGATTTTTCTAGATTGATGGTGTATGCTCAGCAGGTTGAGGATGACAAAAAAAAGGACCGAGAAGAACACCTAAACAAGAAGGCTAAGTCTGCTGGGCATGAGAATGAGCAGAAGCAAGGGAAGGGTAACAAGTCTTTCTTTCAGAAAAGGTCTTCCAATTATGCACCTTCCCCAACAAATGCTTTTACACCTAATACCAGGTATGATTAGAGATCGCTAAGTCACCAAAACTTTCGATCTCAAGGTTCTCAGTCCCAATTAAGTATGTCTCAAGGTTCTAGAGGAAAACCACCATGTGCTAGATGTGGGAGGCTCTATTTGGGAGAGTGTCGTGTGGGCACCAATGCTTGCTACGGATGTGGAAAGATAGGTCACTTCCAGAATGAGTGTCCTTCAAAAAGGCAGGGAGATGGAAGTAGTAGAGCTCAGTTTTCTTCTGCAGCTCCACAGAATAGAGGTAATCATAGAGGTGCAGCTTCAAGTGCAGGTGGGGGAACCAACTGTCTGTATGCTATGAGTAGTCGCCAAGACCAAGAGAATGCACCCGATGTTGTTACTGGTATGCTCCGAGTCCTTTCTTTTGATGTGTATGCATTACTTGATCCGGGTGCTATATTATCTTTTGTGACTCCTTACTTGGCTAGTAAATTTGAGATCCTTCCTGAGTGTCTTCTTGAGCCTTTCAGTGTGTCTACTCCTGTTGGTGATTCTATCTTAGCTGAGAGGGTCTATAGAAATTGTACTGTGTCAATCTATCATAGGGATACCATGGCTGACTTAGTTGAGTTGGACATGGTTGATTTTGATGTGATTCTTGGTATGGACTGGCTTTATTCTTGTTATGCTTCGGTTGATTGTAGGACCCGAATTGTCAAGTTTCAATTTCCAAACGAGCCTATCTTAGAGTGGAAGGGGAATTTTGTAGTGCCTAGGGGTAAATTTATTTCCTACCTTAAGGCCAGAAAATTAATCTCTAAGGGATGTATATATCATATAGTTCGAGTCAAAAATATTAATGATCAGAATCCATCTCTTGAGTCAGTTCCCATTGTGAATGGGTTTCCTGAAGTCTTTCCTGAGGATCTACCCGAAATCCCTCCTGATAGAGAGATAAACTTTGGTATTGATGTCCTTCCTGATACACAACCTATCTCCATTCCTCCTTATAGGATGGCTCCTGCTGAGTTGAAAAAGTTGAAAGAACAACTGAAAGACCTCCTAGATAAGGGGTTTATTAGGCCAAGTGTCTCACCTTGGGGCGCTCCTGTCCTATTCGTGCGAAAGAAAGATGGGTCCCTTAGAATGTGCATTGATTACCGATAACTAAACAAGGTCACCATTAAAAACAAGTACCCTCTCCCCAGAATAGATGATTTATTTGACCAACTTCAGGGTGCCACATGTTTCTCTAAGATAGACCTCAGATCAGGCTATCACCAGTTGAAAGTGAGAGAATGTGACATCCCGAAGACGGCTTTTCGAACCCGCTATGGTCATTTTGAGTTTCTTGTTATGTCCTTTGGATTGACAAATGCTCCAGCAGCTTTTATGGACCTCATGAACCGAGTATTCAAGCCATACTAGATACGTTTGTAATTGTCTTCATCGATGATATTTTGGTCTACTCTAAAAGTAAGAGTGAGCATGCTAATCACCTTAGGATTGTACTTCAAACTCTTAAGGAGAAGGAGTTGTATGCTAAGTTTTCAAAGTGTGAGTTTTGGCTTGAGTCTGTAGCATTCCTAGGTCATATTATATCTGGGGATGGAATCCAAGTTGATACTCAAAAGATTGAGGCAGTTAAGAACTGGCCCCAACCCACCTCTCCAACCAACATAAGGAGTTTCTTAGGTTTGGCTGGTTACTACAGGAGGTTTGTTGAGGGATTTTCATCCATATCCTCACCATTGACTAAGCTGACTCAGAAGAAGGCTAAGTTTCAATGGTCTGATGCTTGTGAGAAAAGTTTTCAAGAGTTGAAAGCTAGATTGACTACTGCTCCAGTACTATCCCTACCCGAAGGAACAGATGGTTTTGTAATCTATTGTGATGCTTCAAGAGTTGGGTTGGGATGTGTATTGATGCAGAAAGGTAAGGTCATTGCCTATGCCTCCAGGCAGCTTAAGACTCATGAGAGGAACTACCCCACTCATGACCTTGAGTTGGCAGCTGTGGTATTTGGTCTTAAGATTTGGCGTCACTATCTTTATGGTGTACATGTGGATGTGTTCACAGACCATAAGAGCTTACAGTATGTATTCAGCCAAAAGGAGCTGAATTTGAGGCAAAGGAGATGGCTAGAGTTGCTCAAGGATTATGACATGAGCATTCTCTACCACCCAGGTAAAGCAAATATAGTTGTTGATGCTCTTAGTAGGTTATCTATGGGGAGTACAACTCATGTGGAAGAGGAAAAGAAGGAGTTGGCAAAGGAAGTGCATAGACTTGCGCGTTTGGGAGTTCAACTTATTGACTCTAGTGAGGGTGGTACAATAGTACGAAATGGAGCCGAATCATCTCTAGTTGCAGAGGTGAAAGAAAAGCAAGATCAGGACCCCATTCTTCTTCAACTGAAGGATGAGGTTCACAAGCAGAAGGTAATGGCTTTTACCAAAGGGGGAGATGGAGTGTTGAGATATCAAGAAAGATTATGTGTTCCAAGGGTTGATGGTATTAGGGAGAGAATCATGAAAGAAGCCCATAATTCTAAGTATTCCATCCATCTAGGTTCAACAAAGATGTATCATGACTTAAGAGAAGTATACTGGTGGAGTGGAATGAAGAGAGATATAGCAGAGTTTGTGTCCAAGTGCCCAAATTGCCAACAAGTTAAAGTTGAGCACCAAAGGCCTTGTGGAGTGGCTCAGAATATAGAGATACCGGAATGGAAGTGGGAAATGATCAATATGGACTTCATTACCGGTTTACCACGAACCCGTAAACAACATGACTCTATTTGGGTGATTGTGGATAGGATGACCAAATCGGCCCATTTCTTACCGGTTAAGACTACGAACACTGCAGAGGATTATGCCAAACTGTATCTTAGAGAGATTGTTAGACTGCATGGAGTTCCTTTGTCTATCATCTCTGATAGGGGAGCTCAATTTACTGTTCAGTTTTGGAAGTTATTTCAGAAGGGCTTGGGTTCAAGAGTGAACCTTGGTACTGCTTTTCATCCGCAAACAGATGGCCAGGCAGAGCGTACGATACAGACTTTGGAGGATATGTTAAGAGCCTGTGTCATTGACTTCAAAGGTAATTGGGATGATCATTTACCTCTTATTGAGTTTGCATACAATAATAGTTTCCATTCGAGTATTCAAATGGCTCCTTATGAAGCTCTGTATGGGAGGAGATGTAGATCACCAATTGGTTGGTTTGAAGTTGGTGAAGCTGAGTTGATTGGACCAGACTTGGTTCACCAAGCTATGGAGAAGGTGAAAACCATACAAGAGAGGTTGAGGACTGCCCAAAGTCGCCAAAAATCCTACACTGATGTTAGAAGAAGAGATTTGGAGTTCGAAGTGTACGATTGGGTATACTTGAAAGTTTCACCCATGAAGGGTGTGATGAGATTTGGAAAGAAAGGGAAGCTTAGTCCCCGCTACATTGGTCCTTATCAGATTATGAGGAGGGTAGGTAACGTAGCCTATGAATTGGAGTTGCCTCCAGAATTAGCTGTTATTCATCCCATATTTCACATCTCTATGCTTAAGAAGTGTTTGGGAGATCCTTCACTTGTTGTCCCAGCTGAGAGCATTGGGGTGAAAGAGAGTTTGAGTTATGAAGAGGTTCCAGTTCAAATTCTTGATCGTCAAGTTCGTAAACTAAGAAGTAAGGAAGTGGCATCTGTCAAAGTCCTATGGCGAAATCAATTTGTTGAAGAGGCTACATGGGAAGCTGAAGAAGATATGAAGGCTAACTATCCTCATCTATTTGTGCCTTCTGATAACGATATTCAAGGTAATATTCCTTATTTCTACCTTTGAATCGATGTTTATTCTTGAGTTTGAGTCATTGACCATTTGAGTATCAGAGTTTTTGAGAAATTGATGTATTGATGATATTCATTCTTTATGTCTCCTATTTTCATCTTCATTCGAGGACGAATGATCCCAAGGGGGAGATATTGTAACAACCCCTAAAATATTGTATGTCGGTATTTCAATTCTCGATGAAAATAATACAGCCTCTGTATTTTGGGCATAACTCTTCATAGGTTGGTCCAAATTAAGTGATTCAAATTTTTGGGTAATCACAACATCCTTATCTACAACTTTCATGAAGAACATAACTTCAAATGCGGAGTATAAGTAGGTCAAATAAATTAATCTTTGCAAGATATAGTGCTGTGACGGAATTGAGTGTTGATAGAAGAAAATTCATATCTCACTGTAGGTTGCTCCAAATTGGTTGATTCTTGAACGATATGAAACTAGACTTCCATATCTACAATTCTTATGAAGACACCAAATCCTAATAAGGAATTTATCTTATTCAAACGCAGCTTCGAAAACGAGTATTCTGTTAAAAAGAACTCATCTTACCTACCATGGAAACATCTAGATGCATTTGACATCATGCATGACATAAATTGTCCTCCATTTAACATCATCCATGACATCAATATATTCCATTAAATTTTCAGATTTTTCTTTATAATTATTTTATTTATTGTTAGGTCCCTCTTTCCCACCTATAAATACCCACCTTATTTCCTCATTTTATTCATCAAGCTTTCTTAAGCATTTCTTCTCTCTATATACTTCTTCTCAAATATAGTTTTAGTTTTAGTAGTATAAAAATACTACTCCGGTGATTCTTATACTCCGGGTAGTACACAAAACGCTCCGGCGAGAAGAAAAGGCTAGGGGTCCAAGAGTGTTCCAATTCGGAGTAAACCTTCGGATTTAAGGTATGTAAGGCTTTCATAGCATTGGATTGAGTTCGTCCATGCGCCCAATATTTAAATTCATTATAATTGAGTTATAGTTGAGTTTTATCCAAATCTTGAATTCTAAATGAATTAATTCTTCTTCTATTGAGTTAGATATATTTATGCATTAATATTATTATTATTGTTATCTCTCATATTATTGGAATTATTGTTCATGGCTACTTTCCCATGAATCCTAATTGATTTGATGTTCATGAATATTTTTACACATGTTTTGAGTAAAGATGTTGGCTTTTTATTATTTTTATTGATAAAAAGAGAGTTATATGAATTAATACTATATATGTATTTTATTGAGTTTTGAAAGAGCAAAAGAGTTGAATTTGAATGAATTTGAGAAAATGATATTTTGAGCAAGATGTTTTGATGAGATGAAAATGATGTTTTTGGAAGTATAATGATTGATGAACATGAAATGAGATGAGTTTGATGATTTAAATTAAAGTCCAATGAGACTAGATGATGAGTTTAATATGAGCACATATTTTGGGAGTAGTATTGAGCACCGAGTTGGGTAAGAGTTTAATTTACTCAAACCCCATAACTACGTAGCCAGCGTAGGATGGAGGCTATGCCTCTTAAGTCCCAAAAAGAGGACTTTGATGAATGGATCCAAGATGGTGATGTCCTTTACCCTGGCAAGGTATTGGATGGATGTGGCAACGACATCGCTTCGTTGTATCATCGCTAGCTCATAAGTGATGGTTGTCGGTTAGAGAAACTCCCAACTGAGTAAGCATTGTTTATTACTATTATTTTTATATTTTAAACTTGCATTACATATTGATGTTGAGATAATGTTGAGTTTTCTCGAGAGGAGTTTATTGATATCTGTCCTTACCTTCCTGCCATTTTATATACTCGTACATTCCACGTACTGACGTCATTCGACCTGCATCGTTTTATGATGCAGATACAGGTGTTAGAGATCCTCAACAGGCGCATCGTTAAAGATCATTTCTTTTTAGCTATTTGGTGAGTCCTTCTTGTATTCGAAGGAACTCCTTATCCTTTTATTATTGTTGAGTGTGATGTTTCTTTTGAGGTAGCCATGGACATGTCATTGGCACCATCTAAGAGTATTAGAGGCTTCATAGACAGAGTTTGATGATGTAATCGGAGTAGTTCTCCTTAGAAACTACTTCTTCTAAGAATTATCTATTTTTCCTTTGATTATGACAAGCCCACATTAGTATTATTAAGTCTTCCGCTGATGAACAAATGAGTAATGAGACCAAGTGGTTCTCTCGGAAGCCAGAGATGGTTTCTGAGTGCCGGCCACGCCTAGGGTACCCTCTCGGGGCGTGACAAAACGTATGTTGCGTATTTATTCTAGAATATTTAGAGCTCATTTGGATTGGCTTATAAGTTACTTATAAGTTGAAATGTTTTCAGTTTTTTTGATTATTTGGCTGACTAACTTAAAGTCATTTTATGCTTAAAATAAGCCCAATAAATAATTGGATATGTTTGGATGGACTTATTTTAAGCAACTTATAAGTTGAAACAACTTATAAGTCAAAAAAAAAAGTTGTGCTGCACCAACTTATAATTTAAAAACTTATAAGCAGATTTCAACTTATAAGTTATTTAAAATAAGTCCATCCAAACAGGTTCTTAGTATACAACATATTTTAAATGATCCACATATTTTCGAACTTTCTTTGAGTTGAAAAAAATATTTCAAACATAATCACTAAGGAAATGTATAATGCCATAACTAAAGAATTAAACTGTAATTGTTGAACTTCAAATTCTCGCATTATTTAATTAAAATATTAATATTTAATTATATTTTAATTAAGCGGAGAAACAAAATAATAGTCGACCTCGACACCTAAGACTCGACTTCAAAAACTTCCAACCTAGGACCCGATTCGAATCTCGGATCGGGACCCGACTTCCTTCCCGGAATTTGACCCTACACTCGACTTTCGAATCGTGATCTGATCCCACCCGACCCTAATATCCAAGATGAGATCTCGGATCGGTGATTTCACCTTTTGATCAATGTCTTTCAAATGGTTTTCAAGGAAAAGTGTTTTTTTTTAAGTGATATTTTTTCAAAGAAAAACAACAGTATTTATATGACAAAGTTCTTGAACGTAAACATATTTTCATTAAAAAAGGGTTATTAATAGGTTCATAAATGTTACAAACAAACATGTAAGAACCTAAAACATAAAAACTAAATAAAAAATAAATTTTTAATTAATATTTATTTCTTTTGAACATCAAAAAACTTTTATTGGAAGAAACATTAATCCTAACAGAACTTTGATATTTAACGAATTCATTGTTTGGAATAGAATAAACGAATAAGTTGTACTCATTTAAACTACTTTTTCATGAAAAGAATTTTTCTATGTTGGTTAAAAAAATGTTTTGATAAAGTTCATCTGGTATCGCATTTTGCAGATTTTTTCCAGTAGAAGTTAACTTTTAACTTTTACCCAAAAGTCAAATTTTGAAAAACAAGTAAAGTATAGAGTAATAAATATGAGTCAAATTGTGACGTATGAATAAAACGGTTCTGGGACTGCCGTGAGAAAAGAATCACCTCCAAAATATATTTGCCGACTTGTCCTCATTCATACATCTTTTAAAAATATCTCAGTGATAATATATTAAAATAACAAGAGATATAATTAAATAAATTGAAAAGTAGAGAGATTTTATTTCTTTTCAAAATGAATTCACTTTTTATTTATAAAAAAAAACATAAACTACTTACGAATTATCTACTTGATTACAAATTATCCTATTATAAATTTACTCCGATACTTGATCCGGGACTCGACCTCGACTTTCGATCTGAAATCCGACTCCAACATCCGGCACGAAATTCCACCTTGACACCCCATCCAGGATCTTACCTCGATTTCTGAATCGAGATTCGACTCATCAAATTATTGATTGAACAATTTTTTCTTTAGTGAAAACTCTATAATAGATAAAATTACAATTTACTATTTTTCTACAATAGAAAAAATTGTCATTTTTTTTAAATAATTGTTATTTAATTATTATGCAAATATGTAGGACTTTGAAATTAATTAAAGTTATAAATATTAAATATTTACTCCTTAAGGGTATAAAAGTCGTTCTATATTTAATGGATATTTTGATCGATCAATATTATTAAAGTTGAAAAAATTTTCTACTCATAATTTACTTGAAATAGATTTAATGTTACGCTCCTAGTATTAATAGGATAATACGTATCCTACAATAAATTCAGTCTTAATATAAATATGTTTTGTTTAGTCCTAGTATAAAATTATATTTATGCCTATTAGTAATTTTTTAGATTGAGAAAATTTTAACTTAAAAGGGAAAATAAGTAAATCAACTTTTAGTGGATATTTTGGTCCATCAATATTTATATTGGTGCTTTTATAATAATATAGATAGATAGATGATATGATATGATGATGATATAATATGATTAGTCATCACATTTAAAATTAATGATGTGAAAAAATATATTTATTAATGTGTGTTTATATATATGTCAATTTCGGTTTAAATGTCTGTTACAATAAGCATTCTAACAGTATTATAATTTTATTTCATAAAGGTCGATAAAGCAAATAAATTTATTCAAACTTATTTTTCTGAAATTATGCAATTTTAGGCTTTGATTATTACATGAATTTATTGGTTGAACTTTCTAACATAAGAGTCTAGACAGAGAAAGCAGACAAGTTATGCAATTAAGTTGGTGTGGAAAGAGTGATCCAATCGCAAATACTTAGAATTCTATTCAATCTATAAGATGGAGTTTGAAGAAAAATGATTTGTTAGTAAATTTTTACCTATCATTTGTTTTTCTTTTGTGTGCGATAAAATCAAGTTCTTTGCAGATTGTCCTTCTATTTCATATATTATGAAGTCCTAAACATTAATTTTGTTTTCATTAGTCTTAAGATTTTGCTGTATCAAAATATTATTTAATTAAGAAGTGTTTATAGATTCTTTACTTTAATTCACATATCTTACAATGTATTAATATAGTTTTTTAAAATAATCTGCGCATCGCGCGGATACGTATACTAGTGTATTTATTAATGTGTGTTTATATATATGTCAATTTCGATTCAAATATCTATTACAATAAGCATTTTAACAGTATTATAATTTTATTTTATAAAATCACTCTTATAATTGAAAAATAAAATTCTAACTGGGAAGAAATTGAGAGCCAGATTGAATATGGAGTCAGACTTATTTCACTTCTTTATTTTCTAAAGTTACTTTCATTTGGTTAAATTTGTTTGAAACTATTTTCTTATTAATTTGTTTCCAAAAAAATGTTACATTACACATTTAAAAGCAATTAATTTTAAATTTATCGAATCATCTTAATAAAAAGTTTTAATAATCACGAAGAAAATTAAAGCATGTTTGGAGAAAATTGTTCATACAATATTGCATATCATCTCTTATAATTGAATTAGTTACATCGCATAAAAATCAACATTAGCCAAGTAAAATACGATGGCATAGATAATTCATCTTTGAACGGAAAAACATGCTTGCAAATAATTTATGTTTCTTCTTTCATTCAGATAAGCCATCAATCTTGAACTTTGTAAATAATATGTTTAATTCAATAAGTTAATTTATTGTATTGGCTATGCCGCTATGCGCCTATGCCCATCTAACAGCTTTGGAGAAAAAAATTCCATTAAGGCTGTGTTTGGTACGAAGTAAAATGTTAAAACAAGTTGGTTTCTAACAAATTTTCTCATGTGTTGGTTGGTGAGTGACAACTATTTTTCGGAAAATATTTTTTATAGTTTGGTTAGTGATTGGAAATATTTTTTAGAAAATATCTTTTATTTTTGGCTATTTTTTAGGAAAATAGTTTTTGACATGAAAATTAACCTTATAATTGACTCGGGATCCAACCCCGACATGGGACAACCAGCTAAGTATATAGACTAATATAGTCAAAGTAAGGCAACCGGATGGACTGCATGCAGCAGAAAGAATTTCCCAAGAGAATGAAGTAATTATTAAGGCTCGCACCACTATAAATACTAAATACTCCTTCTCTTTCATTTCCATCAACACTTGTTTACTTCAATTCCCTATCACCAACTAACAAAAGAAAGAAAAAAAAGGCTCTCTGTTTTTTCACAAGCTAATTAGATCCAGTTTTGAAGAAATATAATGGCCCTAGCTAGCCACCTCCTTAACAATGAAGAGGAGATCGTTCGCCCTGTTGCCAATTTCTCTCCAAGTCTTTGGGGTGATCGTTTCCATTCATTCTCTCTTGACAATCAGGTAATTCATTATAAATTCCTTCACTATCCCTTATTTGGTTAATTAGTACTGTTCCCAATAATGAACATTTTCTTACAAATAACTTTAATTTACAGGTTGCTGAAAACTATGCTCAAGAGATCGAGACTTTGAAGGAACAAACAAGGAGTATGTTGTCAGCTGCTTCTGGAAAAACATTGGCTGAGAAATTGAATCTGATAGACATTGTTGAGCGTCTTGGCATTGCTTATCATTTTGAGAAGCAAATAGACGACATGTTGGATCAAATTTACAAAGCAGATTCAAACTTTGAGGCTCATGAATACAATGATTTAAACACTTTATCCCTTCAATTTCGAAACCTAAGACAACATGGTTACAATATCTCTCCAAGTAGGTCCATTACATATATGCCGCACCATTTTTAATTTTTTTTTATTTCTGCGAGAAAACTAATTATCTTTTTCTCTTATTCATGATCCAGAAATTTTCAGCAGATTCCAAGATGCGAACGGCAAGTTCAAGGAATCTTTTAGCAACGACATCAGGGGTTTATTGAACTTATACGAAGCTTCACATGTAAGGACTCATGGAGAAGATATTTTGGAAGAGGCACTTGTTTTCTCCACTGCTCATCTTGAGTCTGCAGCTCCACATTTGAAGTCACCTCTGAGTAAACAAGTGACACATGCCCTTGAGCAATCTCTCCATAAGAGCATTCCAAGAGTCGAGACGCGCTACTTCATCTCTATCTACGAAGAGGAGGAATATAAGAATGATGTGTTGCTTCGATTTGCCAAATTGGATTACAACTTACTCCAGATGTTGCACAAACACGAACTCAGTGAAGTATCAAGGTATACTGTTGTTTTAAATTGAATTAAAAATACAAATTATTTGTTCATACTATTTTCTCAGAATCTGATATGTTGTTACTTACTTTATAGGTGGTGGAAAGATTTGGATTTTGTGACAACCCTTCCATATGCTAGGGATAGAGCAGTGGAATGTTACTTTTGGACCATGGGTGTGTATGCTGAACCTCAATATTCTCAGGCTCGCGTCATGCTTGCTAAGACTATAGCAATGATTTCGATAATAGATGATACGTTTGATGCTTATGGAATTGTAAAAGAACTCGAGGTTTACACCGATGCCATACAAAGGTATGAACTTGCCTCTGCAACAGTTTGTGGATTTAATTATTGGACGGTTAGTTTCTTAGAAGGGAAATTTATTAAATCTCTTTCTTTTTTATTAGGTGGGATGTGAGTCAAATTGATCGACTCCCAGAATACATGAAAATCAGTTTTAAGGCTCTTTTGGATCTCTATGATGATTATGAAAAGGAGTTGTCAAAGGATGGCAGATCCGATGTTGTCCACTACGCAAAAGAAAGAGTACGTCTCACTGACTTCTATATATCCATGAATGTTTTAATTTCTATCTAAAATCACTTGTATTTACCTTATGTTTCTTTATTACACTTAGATCTGTTATGGGAATATTGATGGTTGAATGTCTTGTTTTTCTGTTAAATAGATGAAGGAGATTGTGAGAAACTATTTTGTCGAAGCAAAGTGGTTCATTGAGGGATATATGCCGCCTGTTTCTGAGTATCTTAGCAACGCATTAGCTACCAGCACATATTACTTGCTAACTACGACATCCTATTTGGGAGTGAAGTCAGCTACAAAAGAAGATTTCGAATGGTTGGCTACGAACCCTAAAATTCTTGAAGCCAATGTGACGTTATGCCGAGTTGTTGATGACATAGCAACGTATGAGGTAATTAACATCGCATTACACTACATAAATCATCTTAATTATAAGAGTTGCAGTAATTCCATACAAATTGATTTCATATACTTATACATGAATTATAATTGCCGGCATTCCAGGTTGAGAAGGGTAGAGGCCAAATTGCAACAGGAATTGAGTGTTATATGAGGGATTATGATGTATCAACTGAAGTAGCAATGGAGAAATTCCAAGAGATGGCTGAGATAGCATGGAAGGATGTAAATGAAGGAATTCTTCGACCAACACCTGTTTCAACAGAAATTCTTACTCGCATTCTCAATCTTGCTCGTATTATAGATGTCACTTACAAGCATAATCAAGATGGATACACTCATCCCGAAAAAGTACTAAAACCTCACATCATCGCGCTACTGGTGGACTCCATTGAGATCTAAACCATTGAGTCATTCTTTTTTGTTCCATCTATATAAGCCACTTAAATTTTACAATTTTGCAACCGCATTGTGAAGTTTCATGTACTAGTATTGTTAAAACTTTTTGTACCATTAATTATTGATATATGAATAATATCACTTCTTTTGTACCTACCTCGATTATCTTTTATTTGCTAAATTAAATTATAAGATTTTAAACAAAGCAAATATATTGATTATCTAACAATGAGGAGAAAGAATGAAGAAAAAAAAAAAGAAGAAGCTTTATCTAAGCAGGTGATCCACTAGCTAGTACTTAAATCTAATAAAATCTTATATACTTCTGATAAGGGTTCATAATACTTTTAGTCCTTTAGCTATTCATAAATTTTAATGTTAGTTTTTGTGATATCTAACTAAACACGATTAATCTTTAGCTAATTAAAATATGAATTTTTGATTCTTTTACTTGTAAATATCTACAATTTTATTATTAACTATTCTCCTTCCTAATTTTGATGCGTTATGTTAAGTTTATAGTATTTCTCATTTTGACACGAAAAAAAACTTCATTGATCAACTTCCTATTATTCCTTCCAAATTAACTCCGCAAATCCATTACGGTAAGTAAATGATACATCAATCCTTGGAAGCTTAGCCCATGCATGTATTGTGAATCCAAGAACGAAGTTGAACCCAGCATTATTGTTCAAATGAATGCCATCAAAGAGTGTTATCATCGATATAAACGCTCTGCATTTTCCTACAACCTCAGTCCATTCCCGGCGGAAAAAAAAGAAGAGAATTTATAAATTATTTAAGATTTTGACACACCTAATAAGAAAACAATTAAATAATATTTAATACTTTAGACTAAATCCTTCATCTTCTCGAACTAATAATGTTTTGATAGTAAGGTGGAATTAAAAAATAAATTAATGATTTTAATTTTATAAAGTTGTGAAGGGCCATTTATTTTCTTTTGTTGCTTATAAAATGATAAATCAAAAGGATCAGAGAAATTTAATACTCTATATTTTATGGTTCATAAGAATATGCCGATATATAAAACTATATGCATTTGAGAGATTTTTCTATTCTTCAATAAACTGTCAATTTTCAAGTCTGTTCAAATCGGGCAAATAAAAGCACACTATGAAATAAAAAAAAGTGTGCATAAAAATATTGCATTTTGTCTATTCCACTGAATTAGTTACAATTTCAATTTGTATAAATTCAACATTAACTTAATAAAATAGGATGGCGTAGAATTACTCAACTTTGAACCGGAAATATAAGTGCGCAAAAATGATGTATGTTTCTTCTATCATTCAATTAAGCCATCAAGAACTGTAGAAATAATATATGTTTAATTCAATAAGTTAAAATCAAATATTGCATATCTTCCTTTATTTTTCTTTTGGGACATGATTTTCAATTCAAAGTTGTTACATTCTGCACTCGACGAAATCCAATATTTTATATTCTGTGTGCCATCAAAAGAGACCTCACATATGTGCAATAATGAGAAAAGAAAAAAAGAAGAAGACCACAGACAAAATAATGCACAGTATACAATGTCCCATACTACTAGTAGTAATATTTTATGTTTTATACGTCGTTTTTTGAATTGACACTAGAAACCCTAGGGAACATGGGACATGGGACTAAACAGACGCCAAAGAAGGAAACAAAGTTAGTAAAATAGAATTTATTTAACTTCTATACATTTTTTAGTTTTTGCTTAAAACTACTATATAGTCAAAAACTGATGGCTGTGACAAAACACTCTCACCATTCACTATAAATATTCATTTCCTTCTCTTCCATTTCCATCATCACTTGTTCAATTTCTCTACCACCTAACAAGTGGGAAAAAAAAAACACTGCATTTCCACAAGCTAAGAGTACTAGCTAGAAATGGCCCCAGCTGCTGCAGTGATGAGTAACTACCAAGAGGAGGAGATTGTTCGTCCTGTTGCTGACTTCTCACCAAGTCTTTGGGGTGATCGTTTCCATTCTTTCTCCCTTGATAATCAGGTATTTAATTAATTTGTCTTTCACATATATAATCTGGTTGTAAGTTCAAAGGACAAATATTTATCCTGTTTAATAATAAAATGCATATATTCATTTTCATTTGAATGAATAAATTTATAGGTTGCGGAAAAGTATGCTCAGGAGATTGAAACGTTGAAAGAGCAAACAAAGAGTATGTTGTCAGCAGCGTGTGGAGCAACATTGGTTGATAAATTGAATTTGATAGATATTGTTGAGCGCCTTGGCATAGCTTACCATTTTGAGAAACAAATAGAAGACATGTTGGATCACATTTACAAAGCAGATCCTAACTTTGAGAGTCATGAATACAGTGATTTAAGCAATTTATCCGTTCTGTTTCGACTACTGAGACAACATGGTTACAATATCTCTCCAGAACTTTTTAGCAGATTCCAAGATGCAAACGGCAAATTCAAGGAATTTCTTTGCAATGACATCAAGGGTATTTTGAACTTATATGAAGCTTCACACGTAAGGACTCATGGAGAAGACATCTTAGAAGAGGCACTTTCATTTTCCACTGCTCATCTTGAATCTGCAGCTCCACATTTGAAGTCACCTCTGAGTAAACAAGTGACGCATGCCCTTGAGCAATCTCTCCATAAGAGTATTCCAAGAGTCGAGACACGCTACTTCATCTCCATCTACGAAGAGGAGGAATTTAAGAATGATGTGTTGCTTCGATTTGCAAAAATGGATTTCAATTTACTTCAGATGTTGCACAAACAAGAATTATGCGAAGTATCTAGGTACGCTAATGTAATTTACATGAAAAATATTACTATTATTTGTTGATAGTGACTCTCAGAATCTAATATGCTGTTACTTACTTTATAGGTGGTGGAAAGATTTGGATTTTGTGACAACACTTCCATATGCTAGGGACAGAGCAGTTGAATGCTACTTTTGGACGGTGGGAGTGTATGCTGAACCTCAGTATTCTCAGGCTCGTGTCATGCTTGCTAAGACTATAGCAATGATTTCAATAGTAGATGACACGTTTGATGCTTATGGCATTGTAAAAGAACTTGAGGTCTACACTGATGCCATACAGAGGTACGAACTACTTCTCGAACAATTTATGATTTAATTAGATGATTGCATAAAGGTGGGGAAAGATTATAGGTCAAACACTAGACGTTTCTCCTTCTTCCTATGATGTATGTTTTGTTACACTAATAAACTTATCAAATTCATTTCTTTTTCCATTTATTAGGTGGGATATTAGCCAAATTGATCGGCTCCCTGATTACATGAAAATTAGTTACAAAGCACTTTTAGATCTCTACAACAATTATGAAGCAGAGTTGTCAAAGGATGGTAGATCTGATGTTGTTCACTACGCGAAAGAAAGAGTATGAATCCTGACTTATACCAAGTTAATTAATCATTAATCAATTTATCAACCAATTGTGTATGTATTGATGGTTGAATGTCTTGGCTTGTTGTTGGCAGATGAAAGAAATCGTGAGAAACTATTTTGTCGAAGCAAAATGGTTCATTGAAGGATATATGCCGCCAGTCTCTGAGTATCTTAGCAATGCATTAGCTACTAGCACTTATTACTTGCTTACGACAACATCCTACTTGGGCATGAAGTCTGCAAACAAGGAAGATTTTGAATGGTTGGCCAAGAACCCTAAAATTCTTGAAGCCAATGTGACATTATGTCGAGTCATTGATGATATAGCCACCTACGAGGTATACATTGCATCAAATAAACTTAGATTTTATATGTTTACCTAGTTGCAACCATGAAGTGATAAAAATGATTTCATACTTATACCACACATTCTAATTTCCAATCCAGGTTGAGAAGGGTAGAGGTCAGATTGCAACTGGAATTGAGTGCTACATGAGAGATCATGGTGTATCAACAGAAGAGGCAATGGAAAAATTTCAAGAAATGGCTGAGATAGCGTGGAAGGATGTAAATGAAGGAATTCTACGACCAACTCCCGTCTCTACACAGATTCTCACTCGTATTCTCAATCTTGCTCGCATTATTGATGTCACTTACAAGCACAATCAAGATGGATACACTCATCCTGAAAAAGTACTAAAACCTCACATTATTGCCTTGTTAGTGGACTCAATTGAAATTTAAATCATCAATTGTTGCGTACATTTGGGAGCACTTTGTTCCTGGCCCCTCAAATAAGTATTTGATCTACATTTGACAGATGCCTTGTTGGTATCTCTGTAGCTAGCTAGGGTAGGAATTGCTGGCGATGCATGTTATGGTGCAGTGAAGTTAACTCCTCCAATTTTCTTGAATCATCATTGACATTTGAATTCTATTACTTCTTTTAATGTACCTACTTTCTTTTAGCTAGACAATTCCGAAAATGGTGTGAAAGAATACGCTTCAGCAGTTGCAATTCAACCACAAGGAAATGAAATGTCAAATAATAATAAAAAAATTCAAAGTATCAATTACTGACACGAAGTAAATTATAATCACCATATTCTCAATCATGAAACTACTTATAAGACGAATTGTGATACTATACCGAGACTGATTGTACAAAATTCTGCATACGCTAAAGCAAACAAAACAAATGTCATCAAAAAAATAAATATTATTGACTGACCATTTCATAATTTTAGCAATTCCTTTTTTTTTTGAGTTCTTGGACATTATATTCATAAACAAGGAAATAAAAATGGAGAAAAAGAGAGATTGTCGGGGGAGGAGAGCCAGGGAAGAGGCTGTGCATGGAATGGGCAACTAGTAAAATTGCACATCTCATGCGCTGCCTCGTCCCTGTCTATCCTCTCCACCTTTGATATTCCACACCACAGTTTACCTCAATAGGGTCTCCCTTCACCAATAATGCTTAAACATTCCTTCCATCTGGAGTACAAATGAAAAGGCCTTTTCTTGAAAATTTCCAATGGCCAAAAGGTTAGTGCAATATGGCTGCTTTATGATGGAGTTAGGACCCGAAGAAGAAATAGTCATAGTACAAGTGATAGTACCACTAATTGAGGAGTACATACATATGACCTCTCTGTTTCTAAGTTTTAATTGAGTCCCATTGTACTGCAGATTCAGTTCGTAGTACAATAACAATGTTTGGCCCAAAAATTAAAAGCTACTTTTAGATAAAAGCTCGTTTAAATTAATACTCTTCAAATTAGAATTACAGCTCATACAAATAATATTTTTAATCTGCGTTACAATGTGTCTCTGAAAACACCCTTCACCTTCAATCTAAGATTTTGAGTTCAAGTCACCAAGGAGCAAATTAAATAGGTGAGACGCGTTGTGCTGTGGGCACCAGACAGTCTAGCTGATCCATTTACCAGACAATCCACTGTTAGCTGATGATGTTAACATTATCATATCATGCAACAATGGACTGTGTTGCCTATCATGCTAATAATAACAACAAAATTTCAATTTTTTTTTATATATATACTAGTTTTTGGATATGTGTTGCACGTGACCTCATATTATTGGTTTTTTAAAAATCACATAACTATTATACGACGTGTTTGAGTTATAAAATAAAAATATGTAAAATTGATTGAATTGTAATACTTAAAATTATTCTTATAGTGTTGATGAATTTCTATAACGTACCCTTTTAAAAGTTGCTACAAAAATACATCACCCTCAGTCAAGCTAACAAAAGAAATTCTTAGTTGGTTTGTTTGCTTCAACTGTATCGAAAAAAACTAAACCTTTTATTATACCTTGCAACTCTTCATTCCCCTTATTTGTTATAGCAATAATTAATATTTATAGGTAAGGGAGAAGAATCAATCATATTATGAGGAGTGAGGTTTTTTGTAGGTAAAGCAAACGGGTTGAGATTAAAAAATATAGTAAATTGAATTATACAGGGATATTTGATGAGTATAAATGTATAATAATGACAGGTAATTGAAGGGGTGTTTGATTGAAGAAGGGTAAAATAGTCCCATTTTTAGGAACGTTTTAGTAATTCAATTTTACACTTTGGAGATTTTCACTAGTACTAGTTTCTGGACATGTGCATTGCACGTGTATTCCATGTAAATTTTTATGCATTTGTTAGACCTGTTAAAATTCTATTAAAACATACGTGTAATGAGTAATAAAATATCACAATTACAAATAAATCTTTAAAAGCGTGACAAGAAACACCAAATGAGGAGCGTATTTTAATGTTTGAAATTAATTTCTTTTAAGAAATTGATCGTAAATTTTGAACTTTGATCAGTAGTTAGCAAACTTCCAGCAAAGTCACAAATGCTTATTTGAGTCCAAATAAAAATACAGACTTACGAAAATCACAAATTTATAGAAAATTAAACTTATGAAGTCTAATAAAGAGAAAACACAAAAAAATAATCAAAGAAGAAAAAAAATACAACCTAGGTATATCCTTCTTAAAACTTTAATCACAATATATAAATGAAAAAAAGAAATACAAAATCAGAACATAATTTAAATATTCATCTTGTGGAAAATGAAAATAAGAGTGATATTGAGAAAAGACAATTGCTTAGATGTAATTGAAGCCAGACCCACAAACTTTACTGATGACAGCAAGTGGAACGACATAGACAGTAACGCAGTTGCTGATCTACACTTGACACTAGCTGATCAAGTGTTGTCTAGTGTGGCTGAAAAACGAACGGCGAAGGAAATATGGGATACTCTTAAAGGATTGTATGAGGCCAAGCCTTTGCATAATAAAATCTTCTTAAAAAGAATATTGTATACTCTTCGAATAGAAGAGTCCATGTCGGTTACTGAACACATCAATACTTTGAATACTCTGTTTTCGTAACTTACAACAATGGATTGCAAAATAGAGGGGACTAAAGGTGCGGAGTTTCTACTTCAAAATCTGTCTGACTCATATGATCAACTCATCATCAACCTGACAAACAATACAGATAGTCTAGTTTTTGATGAAATTGTAGTCGATGTCTTAGAAGAAGAAAATTGGCACAAAAATAAGGAAGACAGACAAACAAGTTCGCAGCAAGCTAAGCTTTGATGATGGTGAAAGGAAGACCAATGGAATGTGACCCCAGTGGGAGTCACAATCATGATATGGTAGATCTCAATCAAAAAGTAAGAAGAATATCAAGTGTTACAACTGTGGCAAGAAAGGGCACTTCAAGAAAGATTGTTGGTTCAAGAAGAAGAGTGAACACCCTGAGTCATCAAATGCTCAAGGGAATGTTGCAAGCACCTTAGATGATGGCGATATTTTAAGTAGTGAAGCAATATCAACTAATAAAGGAAGAAAACATTTCACTGATGTCTGGATCATGGACACAGGAGCAACATGGCATATGACTTTTTGGAGAGAATGGTTCCATCAATATAATCATATCTCAGGAGGGTCTATGTTCATGGGAGACGCTCATGCTTTGGATATTATTGGTATTGGGTCCATCAAAATAAAAATGTATGATGGCACGGTACGCACCATCCAGGAGGTACTACATGTAAAAGACTTGAGAAAGAATCTATTGTCTTTGGGATAATTAGATGATACTGGATGTTTATATAAGACTCATGGTGGATGCATGAAAATATCAAAAGGAGCGTTTGTAGTGATGAAAGCAGAAAAACTTGCTGCAAATTTATATGTGCTTAAAGGTAAAACACACCAAGAAAGAGAAATATCAACCGCGTCAGCAAGTTCATTTGAAGAATCAACGATGATGTGGCATCGTAAACTTGGCCATATGTCGAAATGAGGATTGAAGATTCTTGCTGAGCAAAAGCTTTTTCCAGGGCTCAAAAAGGTTTCATTACCTTTTTATGAGCATTGTGCTACCAGTAAACAACATAGACTGAAGTTTAGCAGTTCCTCTGCTAAAGGCAAGGATATATTTGATTTGATCCACTTTGATATCTGGAAAGCACCGGTGGAGTCTCTAGGAAGAGCAAAATACTTCGCATCATTTATCGACAATTACTTCAAGAGAAGTTGTGTGTATCCAATCAAGAGAAAGTGTCACGCCCCGAGAGGATACCCTAGGCGTGGCCGGCACTCAGAAACCATTTCTGGCTTCCGAGAGAACCACTTAGTCTCATTTCTTATTTATTCATCAGCGGAAGACTTAAGAATACTAATGTGGGCTTGTCATAATCAAAGAAAAAATAGATAATTCTTATAAGAAATAGTTTCTAAGGAGAACTACTCCGATTACATCATCAGACTCTGTCTATGAAGCCTCTAATACTCTTAGATGGTGCCAATGACATGTACATGGCTACCTCAAAAGAAACATCACACTCAACAATAATAAAAGGATAAGGAGTTCCTTCGAATACAAGAAGGACTCACCAAATAGCCGAAAAGAAATGATCTTCAAGGATGCGCCTGTTGAGGATCTCTAATACCTGTATCTGCATCATAAAACGATGCAGGTCGAATGACGTCAGTATGTGGAATGTACGAGTATGTAAAATGGCAAGAAGGTAAGGACAGATATCAAGAAACTCCTCTCAATAAAACTCAGCTCAGAACTCAACATCATCTCAACATCAATATGTAATGCAAGTTTAAAATATAATAATAAAAATAATAGTAATAAGCAATGCTTACTCAGTTGGGAGTTTCTCTAACCGACAATCATCACTTATGAGCTAGCGATGATACAACGAAGCGATGTCGTTGCCACATCCATCCAATACCTTGCCAGGTAAAGGACATCACCATCTTGGATCCACTCATCAAAGTCCTCTTTTTGGGACTTAAGAGGCATAGCCTCCATCCTACGCTGGCTACGTAGTTCTGGGGTTTGAGTCAATTAAACTCTTACCCAACTCGGTGATCAATACTACTCCCAAAATATGTCCTCATATTAAACTCATCATCTAGTCTCATTGGACTTTAATTTAAATCATCAAACTCATCTCATTTCATGTTCATCAATTATTATACTTCCCAAAAACATCATTTACATCTCATCAAAACATCTTGCTCAAAATATCATTTGCTCAAATTCATTCAAACTCAACTCTTTTGCTCTTTTAAAACTCAATAAAATACATATATAGTATTAATTCATATAACTTTCTTTTTATCAATGAAAATAATAAAAAGCCAACATCTTACTCAAAACATATGTAAAAATATTCATGAACATCAAATCAATTAGGATTCATGGGAAAGTAGCCATGAACAATAATTCCAATAATATAAGAGATAACAATAATAATAATATTAATGCATAAATATATCAAACTCAATAGAAGAAGAATTAATTCATCTAGAATTCAAGATTTGGATAAAACTCAACTATAACTCAATTATAATGAATTTAAATATTGGGCGCATGGACGAACTCAATCCAATGCTATGAAAGCCTTACATACCTTAAATCCAAAGGTTTACTCTGAATTGGAACACTCTTGGACCCCTAGCCTTTTCTTCTCGCCGGAGCGTTTTGTGTACTACCCGGAGTATAAGAATAATTGGAGTAGTATTTTTATACTACTAAAACTAAAACTATATTTGAGAAGAAGTATATAGAGAGAAGAATTGCTTAAGAAAGCTTGATGAATAAAATGAGGAAATAAGGTGGGTATTTATAGGTGGGAAAGAGTGACCTAACAATAAATAAAATAATTATAAAAAAAAATCTAAAAATTTAATGAAATATATTGATGTAATGGATGATGTTAAATGGAGGACAATTTATGTCATGAATGATGTCAAATGTATCTAGATGTTTCCATGGTAGGTAAGATGAGTTCTTTTTAACAGAATACTCTTTTTCGAAGCTGCGTTTGAATAAGATAAATTCCTTATTAGGATTTGGTGTCTTCATAAGAATTGTAGATATGGAAGTCTAGTTTCATATAGTTCAAGAATCAACCAATTTGGAGCAACCTATAGTGAGATATGAATTTTCTTCTATAAACACTCAATTCTGTCACAGTACTATATCTTGCAAAGATTAATTTATTTGACCTACTTATACTCCGAATCTTAAGATATGTTATTCATGAAAGTTGTAGGTAAGTATGTTGTGGTTACCCAAAAATTTGAATCACCTAATTTGGACCAACCTATAAAAAGTTATGCCCAAAATACAGAGACTGTATTATTTTCGTCGAGAATTGAAATACCGACATACAACATTTTAGGGGTTGTTACAGAAAGTCAGATATTTTTCCAGTTTTCAAACAGTTCAAAGTGTGGTGGAACTTGAATATGAGAAAAATATCAAGTATTTGAGGATAGATAATGGAGGAGAATACACTGGTGATGAATTTGATAACTTTTGTAAATAAGAAAGTATTAAAAGGCAGTTCAAGGTGGCATATACTTCACAATAAAATGGAGTAGCAAAGCGGATGAACAGAACCTTGTTGGAACAGAAAGAGCTACGTTGGCAACTGCAGGGTTGGAAAAATCATTCTGAGGAGAAGCAGTCAAAACCGCCTGTTATGTGATCAATGGGTCACCATCAAACGCAATTGATCTAAAAACGCTAATGGAGATGTGGACAGGAAAATCAGTTGATTATTCTCGCTTACATATATTCGGAAGTTCTACTTATGTTATGTACAACACCCAAGAAAAATCGAAGTTGGATCCAAAATCCAAGAAATGCATTTTCTTAGGGTATGTTGATGGAGTCAAGGGGTATCGCTTGTGGATCCCACTTTTTGCAAGGTGATAATCAGCAGGGATATTGTATTTGTTGAAAACAAGATACAAGCAAAAGAAGATAGTGCTTCGAAAGAAAAATCAGAGACTACTACAGTTGAAGTTGAAGAAATAGAAGAAGTTCCAATTTCTTCTGAAGCAGCACCAGAGCACGAAGAACAAGAGCAAGCTAAGATCGAAACTCCACAAGTTCGACGGTCAACTAGGGAGAGAAGAGAACCAGCTTGGCACTCATATTATTCTAGGGCAATGTTTCATATTGTCTATTAACAAAGGATGAAGAGCCTTCAACTTTTCACGAGGCTATGAAAGGCCAAGAATCATCTATGTGAATGGCAGTAATGCAAGAAGAAATTGAAGCTCTTCATAAAAATAAAATATGGGATCTTGTTCAATTACCATAAAGAAGGAAGGCTATTGGAAAAAAATTGGTCTACAAGATCAAACGCAATGGTAATGATCATGTGGAGAAGTATCGTGCAAGATTGGTGGTGAAAGGATTCGCTTAGAAAGAAGGTATAGACTTCAATGATATATTTTCTCCGGTGGTTCGACTCACAACAATTCGAGTGGTCCTGGCGATGTGTGCTACATTTGACTCGTACTTGGAGCAGTTAGATGTCAAAACTGCATTTCTTCATGCAGAGTTTGAAGAAAAAATTTACATGCTCCAACTAGAAGGTTTTGAAGAATAGGAAAAAAAGAACTTGATTTACAGGTTGAACAAATCTCTATATGGTCTCAAATAGGCGCTGAGGTGTTGGTATAAGAGATTTGATTCCTTCATTAAAAGCCTTGGATACAACAAACATAATTCAGATCCTTGTGTTTATTACAAGAGATTTGGTGATGGCGATTTTGTTATTTTGTTGTTGAATGTTGATGACATGTTGGTAGTAGGCCCCAACAAAGATCGTCTCACAAATTTAAAGACACAGTTGGCTAGGGAGTTTGAAATGAAGGACTTGGGACCAGCAAACAAGATTCTAGGAATGCAAATTCACCGAGACAGAATTAATAGGAAGAATTGGCTTTCTCAAAAGAACTACTTGAAGAAAATCTTGCGATGCTTCAAAATGCAAGACTGTAAGTCAATTTCTACTCTACTTCCTATTAATTTCAAGTTATCCTCAAGTATGAGTCCTAGAAATGAAGCAGAGAGGATGGAGATATCTCGAGTACCGTATGCATCAGCAGTGGAAAGTTTAATGTTCGTCATGGTATGTACAAGACCTGACATTGCACAAGCAATGGGAGTGGTTAGTCGATACATGGTTAATCTTGGTAGAAAGCATTGGAATACTGTTAAGAGGATCCTGAGATACATCAAGGGTACCTCAGATGTTGCAATGTGTTATGGAGAATTAGAATTTACTGTTAAAGGTTATGTTGATTCAGACTATGTAGGTGATCTTGATAAAAGCAAGTCCACCACATATTATGTGTTTACTCTTGCTAGAGGAGCTGTAAGCTGAGTTTCAAAACTGCAATCTATCGTGGCTACATCTACGACGGAAGCAGAATATGTATCAGCTACACAAGCTAGCAAAGAGGCTATATGGATGCAGATGTTATTGGAGGAGCTCGGGCACAAACAAGAGAAGGTTGCTCTATTTTGTGACAGTCAGAGCGCATTGCATCTTGCAAAGAATCAGGCATTTCATTCAAGGACAAACTACATATGAGTTCAGTAACACTTTGTTCGTGAAAAGGTAGAAGAAGGCGGTGTGGATATTCAAAAAATTCACACTAATGACAACCTAGCAGATATGTTTACGAAGCCGATCAACAGTAACAAATTCATATGGTGTCGATCTTCTATTGGCCTAGCAGAAACGTAACATTGCAGTAATTGGATAGAAAGGATGGTGTGAAGATTTAATTGATTCTCAATTAAATCTTTAAGTGGGAGAATGCAACAAAAGTCAAAAAAGTAGGAGAAAGAAAATTCAAAAAGGAAGAAACATACGCAACAACTTTTGACAGAAAAAACGCGTAGAAACCGTCCAACTTTTGACAGGAAAAAGAACGCGTAGAAAATTAACGCGTAAAATTTTTACGCGTTTTCTTCCTCCTATAAATAGAGGGTCTCGTGCCCTCATTTAATTCATTCAGAAAAAGAGAGTAAGAATACAAAGAGAGTTATACAATAAAATAAATATTATTTTCTCCCCCAATAATTATTACTTTATCGAATATTACTTTATCGAGATTTTACTATATATTAATCTCTATATTGAAAGTTATATCCTCTTTTACGTGTAAGCCCAAATTAATGTTGATCGGAGGCATGGGTACTTAGATTTTTTTGAGTCTGCAGTCAACAAGAAGATTACCGTTCTGGCAATGGACAGGCAGAGGCGGCTCTATAGACAAATTAAAAAAACAAATGCCTTAGCCTCAAAATTTGAGAGACCTCACTTTTTTTTTAGAATAATAGGATCGTAAGTTTCTTTTTAAAAAAGAAATATTTATAATAAATATACTTAAAATATTAATTTTTTACGAGTTTCACACTCCAATTATCACTTTTTTTTATATAAAATAATTTTTTTCTTGAAAAAAAAATAAAGACCTCTCACTGAAGTGCGATTTTAGGCCACCAATAATATTGAGCCGTTGTAGTAGACAGGTAAGAAATTAAATCAAGTTAGCACTGATACTATTTACTTTCAACATGTGCTTTTTAATATCCTTTCTGAATATTTGCAAGGGTGTTTATCTGACTATTGACAAATTACAGTGTATACAAGGTTCAAATTGTAAATATTGAATCCTTTTGATATTTATTGGTGTTTATTTCTTTATATTTTGAATTTCTTTGATGAAAATCTTGGCTCCTTTAGTGCACAGGACATTCTAAAAAAATTTAAGATGATTGTTTGGTACGCGGAATAAGGTGAGATATTTAAATTTAAAATTAAATTTATATTGTGTTTGATTGACATTATAAATTTATTCCGAATATCTGACTCTTATCCTAATCAACTTGTGATGATTTTATAAATAAACTAGTCTAGAAATTATATTCTCGAGATAATTTGGTTAGTACAGTTCGTGTACTAAACGAATAGCAAGTTCATCAAACTAGTAGTTGTCTTAGCAAATATATTATTACAATTATATATAGTCAAGTAAGGATGATAAGGAAAAAAAATAGTCAAGGATGACAGCATTTTAATTAAGTAGAAGAAAAGGCATGCTGTTTACAAGAATTTAGATAAAAGTAAAAGAAAAAATGTAGGCTGCAAGTATATATATAAGTTGCATAAAGAAAAAAGAGAAAAAAAAAATATGTTGCCATATTATATCTTTAGACCAGTACTGACGATATAGTATTGTCAAGTGTGTCAACCGCCACCGGACTAGTATATTATATTATAAAGAATTTCAATCGTCAAAGGTGGGTGTGGCAAATTAAAGGCTCTCATCATTCATTCATTCATTCATTATAAAAATACTCATTTCCTTCTCATACATTTCCATCATCACTTTCTCTAGCACATAACAGATAAAAAGTTGACATATCAATCCAAACGCAAAAAACAGATATCTCTCTGATTTTCCACAATCTAAGTGTTGTAGAAATGGCCCCAGCTGTGGCAGTGATGAGTAACTATCAAGAGGAGGAGATTGTTCGCCCTGTTGCGGACTTCTCTCCAAGTCTTTGGGGTGATCGTTTCCATTCATTCTCCCTCGATAATAAGGTAGTTAATTGTCAATTCGTTCTCTTCTTGTCTTGTTGGATCATAAGGAAGTTCATTTCTGACTTTCAACGTACAATTTTTTTAAAAATATATTTGCAGATTGCTGGAAAATATGCTCATGAGATTGAGACTTTGAAGGAACAAACAAGGAGAATGTTATCAGCTGCTTGTGGAACAACATTGGCTGAGAAATTGAATCTGATAGACATTGTTGAGCGTCTTGGCATTGCTTATCATTTTGAGAAACAAATAGACGACATGTTGGATCAAATTTACAAAGCAGATCCAAACTTTGAGGCTCATCAATACAATGATTTAAACACTTTATCCCTTCAATTTCGAATCCTAAGACAACATGGTTACAATATCTCCCCAAGTAGGTCCATTATACACATGTTTTTTGTTTATTCATTGTTATATTTATGTTAATTTCTTTCTTACACCAAGGAATTTTTGTTTTTTATACTTTTTCTCACTAAAAGCTTATCATTTATTTTCATTCATGATCCAGAAATTTTCAGCAGATTCCAAGATGCGAACGGCAAGTTCAAGGAATCTTTTAGCAACGACATCAGGGGTTTATTGAACTTATACGAAGCTTCACATGTAAGGACTCATGGAGAAGATATTTTGGAAGAGGCACTTGTTTTCTCCACTGCTCATCTTGAGTCTGCAGCTCCACATTTGAAGTCACCTCTGAGTAAACAAGTGACACATGCCCTTGAGCAATCTCTCCATAAGAGCATTCCAAGAGTCGAGACGCGCTACTTCATCTCTATCTACGAAGAGGAGGAATATAAGAATGATGTGTTGCTTCGATTTGCCAAATTGGATTACAACTTACTCCAGATGTTGCACAAACACGAACTCAGTGAAGTATCAAGGTATACTGTTGTTTTAAATTGAATTAAAAATACAAATTATTTGTTCATACTATTTTCTCAGAATCTGATATGTTGTTACTTACTTTATAGGTGGTGGAAAGATTTGGATTTTGTGACAACCCTTCCATATGCTAGGGATAGAGCAGTGGAATGTTACTTTTGGACCATGGGTGTGTATGCTGAACCTCAATATTCTCAGGCTCGCGTCATGCTTGCTAAGACTATAGCAATGATTTCGATAATAGATGATACGTTTGATGCTTATGGCGTTGTAAAAGAACTTGAGCTCTACACCGATGCCATACAGAGGTATGGACTACTTCTCAAACATTTTATCACTTAATTAGATGATCCCATAAAGGCGGGAAAAGACCATATCAAACAACATATTTGTTTACAATTATAAATTTTTGCCCCTACAATTTATTATCCGAGACAAGCCTAGAGGTCAAACACTAGAGATTTCTGCTTCTTCGTATGATACATGTTCTGTTAAATTGATTAACTTATCGAATTCATTTCTTTTTTAATTATTAGGTGGGATATTAGCCAAATTGATCGGCTCCCTAATTACATGAAAATCAGTTACAAAGCACTTTTAGATCTCTACAAGGATTATGAAGCAGAGTTGTCAAAGGATGGTAGATCTGATGTTGTTCACTACGCGAAAGAAAGAGTATGAGTCGTGACTTATACCAAGTTAATTCAATATTAATCAATTTATCAACCAATTGTGTAGCTTTTTCTCCCTCGTTCTTGCTTTAAATGAAATTTATTCTTCGAATATGTATTGATGGTTGAATGTCTTGGCTTGTTATTGACAGATGAAAGAAATCATAAGAAACTACTTTGTGGAAGCAAAATGGTTCATTGAAGGATACATGCCGCCTGTTTCTGAGTACCTTAGCAATGCATTAGCTACTAGCACTTATTACTTGCTTACGACTACATCCTACTTGGGCATGAAATCTGCTAACAAGGAAGATTTTGAATGGTTGGCCAAGAATCCTAAAATTCTTGAAGCCAATGTGACCTTATGTCGAGTCATTGATGACATAGCCACCTATGAAGTGGAGAAGGGTAGAGGTCAGATTGCAACTGGAATTGAGTGTTACATGAGAGATTATGGTGTATCCACAGAAGAGGCCATGGAAAAATTTCAAGAAATGGCTGAGACAGCATGGAAGGATGTAAATGAAGGAATCCTTCGACCAACTCCTGTCTCTACAAAGATTCTCACTCGTATTCTCAATCTTGCTCGCATTATTGATGTCACTTATAAACACAATCAAGATGGATACACTCATCCGGAGAAAGTACTAAAACCTCATATTATCTCCTTGTTGGTGGACTCTATTGAAATTTAAATCTTCAGTTGTTGTCTACGTAAATCTGAGAGCACTTGCTTCCCATCCCCTCAAATTATAAGTATTTGATTGATGCCTTGTTGGTATCTATGTTGCTAGCTAAGGCAGGAGTTGTTGGCGATACATGTTGTTATTGTGCAGTCAAGTTACCTCCCTAAATTTTTTTGTATCATTATTTACATTTAAAATATATATCACTTCTTTTAACTGAATCCTGTTTGCTAATACCCTTGACCTCGAGCTTGAACCTATTAATGTACAATTAGACTGCAGAACTTACCGGCAAGATTTTCAAAGGAAGGTTCAGGAATGTCGCACCTAACATGATTCTTAGGAAAAAAAGGATTTACATATGAGTATAAATAGTATTTAAAACCAATATATGCGAATAATAAATGGATAAAGCTTGAAAATAAAACAATTGTAAACATCAAGTTGGGTAGGAAATAGAACCTTAAACCTCCATAATCTCAAACATAAAACTTCACGCAAGACGAATTGTGACAGTATATGCTTGTACAAAATCTTGCATACGTCACAACGAACAAATGTTCTTGTGGTCTAATCCAGGGCTAACAGTCTATAGTTGTCTAGCCCCATCAAATAATGTTATTGACTATGACCATTTCATTATTTAAGCAATTACCTTCTTTTTTTCGAGTTCTAGGACATTATAAAGTCATAGACAGATAAATAAAAGGGAAGAAAAGGAGGGATTGTAGGGAGAGGAGAGCCAGGGAAGAGGCAGTGCATGGAATGGGCAAGTAAAAATGCAAGTAAAAATTGCACATCTCATGCTCTGTCTCGCCCCCGTCTATCCATTCCACACCATATTTTACCTCAATAGAGACTTCATTTACCCATGCTTTTTACATTCCTTCCATCTGGAGAGAAAAAAGAAAAATAAAAGAGATGAATGGTTTTGTTTTTTAAGATTGGCAATGGCCAAATGGTTAGTGGAATGGCTGATTTATATGGAATGAGGACTAGAAGAAGTAGGCATAGTACAAAGGCTAGTACTACTAAGTACTAAAGAGTACAGACGACCCCCTCTGTTTTGAAGTTTCAATTATCCCTCACTGTACTGCAGATTTCAGTTTGCAGTACAAGTTTGCCCAAAAGCTAGAAGCTACTTCTAGATAAAAAATATTGTAGAATAATGTAAACTACTACGATTACAACCCATAGAAAACAATGTAGAAACAAACAACCTGCCCAATTTAAGGAAATCTTTCCTTTTGGGAGGAAAAGTTTTAAGAAAATCAACTAGATGGTTGGTTCTGATACCGCGTATTAGTTTGATGTTTGCTCTAGAACAATGGTACCAAAAAGACAAAAATCAGTTGAAGGACTGCTCTTAAGTTTCACAGATCATAAGTTATGGTTTTCATCACAAAAGGTGACAGCCTGAATGCAGAATCCACCACATTTACATTAGAACAGGGGAGTCATTCCAGACTAAAAGAGAATCAAATATCCTCGTTTATGAGTCACTAACATTATCTTCCAACAACTAAATAACTATCCAGAAACTTAAGTTAGAACTCAGCAATACAGAATGGAAGAATGATCAAGAAAAGCAATCTTCCTCCCAAAGCTGGACTGTTTTGTTCATTGACCTGAGAGAGAGAAAAAAATCATTAAGAAGCTATCAAGTTGCCCCACTCCCAAATAAGACTTTTCAATACAGATATACTATAGATAAGACAAATGAAGAACCACACCTTTTCAATCACTATGCATCCACCATATGCAATCAAAAACAAGTCCAAAATGACATCCCAATACTGGGAGCACAAGGATATACAAGAAAACACATCGGGGCTGCTAAAGCAAGAGAAACAACCAATCTACATGCAATAAAATACTGCGTTACAACTTACATGGGGGTTATTATACCAGGTCTAAAGATATGGTTTAGTTTGACTTTCATATCAAACTTAATAGTGCTAGGAAAAGACATTAAATTGATCGTGGAAGCTAATACAAAATCTCTTTCATAGAGAAAACATCATATTCAATTATTTTGACTCGTGACTTGATTGAAATATGGAACTTCCTCTCGAGCTGCATTACTAACGAGTCTGTTAAAAAGTCTAGTTAGCAAATTTTACAAGAACTTTCAAGTGGATGAGATCATTTGAGTGAACTCGGTTGGAGATTGAAACAACTTATCACTATGGCAATCATGAGCCTATTAGTTATAGAGAAATGGTTATACAAGTTATGATTTTGATGCTAAGTTTCGGCCAGTTTATGTGCTGAGACGAATTTCCTTTGTATGCTTGTTATGAATTCCTGGGAAATTAATACTAATATGTTGGATACATATGTTAAATATTGGATGTAGATTGTGATATGTTTTTACCATAACAATGTCATGAATTGAGATATAGAATATTGAGATTTAGCTTTAGGATTGAAATTTAGGAAAATTCAGATTTGACACATCAATTGACATCAAGATTGAAATTTGATGATAGATTTAGATTTCATAGCTTATAGGTAACGTGTTCATGTAATCAATTTCGAATTTTGGACCACTGACATGAGGGGCGGGTTTGAGTTGACCAAGAGTTGACTTTGACCCCAAGCTATCCTAAAAGGATGGGACCAGTTTTCCTAGACTAATTTGGACCCGTTATTTGTATTTTTGCATATTTTAAGTTGTTTCGGAGGCCCAAGGGCACACTTTTTTGATAGTGTGAGCTTAATTGTACAACAAATCCAAGTAAGGGAAGATCTTAACTTCTAGGTGCCTCTCCTCTTTAGCGTTTGCTTGCATATCTGTTTTAGACTGTCTGGCACATGTGTGGAGTGAGCATGTGCTTGACAGACTTGCTAATATCCTAATTCATCTATTCTTCTGATATTTGGGGATGATATCTTCGGGATACACTGTGATATGAATATTACTCATATAGCATGATTGTTTATGGCTACTAAGCCTTATGACTGATGTATTTACTTGATTTCACCTGTTTTCCTCGGGTGTATAAGACGGTTGGGCCAGAGTCACCCTGCACATCTCGGAGAAACTCCACGTAAGACGTCGAGCCAGAGCCACCCTTCGCAGCTAGAATGGTAAGACGGTTGGGCCAAAGTTACCCTCCGGAGTTCCGAGGTTTTATTGTTGCATATGGCAAGATAGTTGGGCCAGAGCTACACTCAATGACGGAGCCAGGATTTTCATCAAGGGTGTTCATAATTTAGGACGAATAAAAAAAATACCTAAATGGTCAGATTACCAAGATTGGCTACAAAATAGCCATACCTTATCTTATATATTGGCTACAAAATAACCATACCTCATCTCATATTTAATTTTACAAAATTAAATAAAAACGCCCCTGTCAAGGCTTGAACCTAGGTCTTCAACGCAAATTTGCACACCCTTGACCACTAGGCTTTCTTTCTTTCGTATGTCAAGGGTGTTCAACAATTAGTATATATGCTACAATATCGATATTTAACATATATTGGCAAAAAAATTCCGACAAAGGTTGTTCATCTGACCACCCTTAGCTAGGTGTAGCTCCGCCACTGGCTACACTCCGCATATCCAAGGTTTTATTGTTGTATATTATAGTACTATGTCAGCTTGCATATTATCATCTCATCTTTCTTGACATGACTTGTATCTCTTTTCTACACTTTGTATATCAAATTTCCTTGGCATATTTTATATTCATTTCGTATTACATATATGCATTGCTTTTCACTTGTTCCAGGTACGAGATGGAAAGCGGATCTAGACCTTACTTAGGCTTTGTGACTAACCCTATCTGCTACACATGCAGGTGTTTTAGCTGATGCTTCGGTTGACAAGTGAGCTGCCTGACAGCGAGTCGTCACCAGCTTCAAGGTGAGCCATCCACCAAATCCACGGACGCCACCCGTTTATCTATCTTGGAGGTGACTTCACTTAGATGTTTAACCAATATTCAATTTTTCAAAAGAAAAAGCAAGATAATGGAATAATCATTTAGTGGTGTGATCCTTCAGGGATTTTTCTGAGCCGAGGGTCTTTCGGAAACAGCCGTCCTACCTTGGTAGGAGTCAGGTCTGCGTACACTTTACCCTCCCCAGACCCCACGTGTGGGATTTCACTGGGTTGTTGTTGTTGTATCCTTCAGGGATTTTTGAGGTTAGCAATGAAAATATAGGGGCAAATTTGGGTTAAACCTCTACAAGACTGACGACATAGTTACTCTATGATGTTTGAGCTTTATTAGTAGTGGTACAGATGATGTTGAAAATCATTGATATTGCAAGCCAGTAAGCCAACTACCCATTCCCAAGTGCCTCTATCTATCTATCTCACATCGTGTTGTTAAAAAGAAATATAACTTGGAAGAAATTGGTTTCTGATGAAAATGTATGCATTTGCATAAAGTAAAGAGGGAATTGAAATGCATTGGAGAAAATTTGAGACTATCTGAATGCAAGTAGTGTAACTGTTGAAGTCAGGGACATAGTACACGAGGATCAGCCTGGTTAAATTTATTGAAGGGCATGATCAGGATGGCCCAGGATCCATAAAGCATTATTAAATTGGATTACAGGATCATATCTACGATCCATGAAATCCAACATGAAAAATAAGCAAATACTAAAATTTCTCAGTTAATTCATAGTCAATCATAGAGGTCACCCACCAATAACCTTTTTAGGTACATTCACAATTTAAATAAGCACATAATGTAATATATTGCAGCGACAAAAGATATGATGCCGTATATGTGCTCCAAGTTGTTCAGATTGCAGAGAGAAGAAGATATTTTCTTGGGGAGAAAATGCAATGCCAGAGCTCTATTGTTTGGCCTTAGATTCAATTATTTAAGTTGTTGTACTGACTTTAGCCATTTTCAAAATCACTACATAACTGAACCAAAATCTTAACATTGCATAGTTAGCAGCTTACGCAAATAATACATGTGAATAGCAAGTAAAAAAACTTGTATACATGTAGACAAATAGATAGCAGCACCAAAAAAAACAACCCACAAGTAGTAACAAAAAATAAAGTAAATACCTGTAGACCTTAGCTTTCCAGTAACACCTCTTTGCAAGTTGACTTGTTGTGGCCTGTACTCTTGCATCTACTACATTGGAGTTGACGCTTAGCAACTTCATGGGAACCCACCTTCTTAGTAGTTGGCCTCCCTGGTGGACGACGGGTGGGAGGAGGGGTTACTGTTACAGCAACTTGCGAAGCATCCTTTCTCTTGGGCCTTTCTAAGCTTGGAATTGGATGTATTGACTCTGAATATGTTGATCTGTAACTATCAGCAGTAAAGTACCTGGCACAATAATCGTATGGATCACGGCCAAGGCAACCCATGACAGCTAGGGCATGGCAACAAGGTAAGCCAGTTAGCCCCCAATCTCTGCAACTACAGTCGCAATTGTTGATGTCAACTACTTCTATGCTATCACCCCGGACCTCAAATTTGGTACCAGTGGGCATCAACACTTCAAGAGAACTAAATTTTAGGCTTTCTTTCTCTAGCTTTTCCTCCATAAATGGAGTTAGCCTTGTCACCCACTGATTGGATTCAGTCCGCCGGGTATAAATGAGCTCCATTATTTTACCTCTTATTGCATCAACCATCTGGGTGATTGGCAAGTCATGAGCATCTGATACCCAACCATAGAAAAGCTCTCCAAAGTTTGATGTCATGTGGTTATATCGCATCCCACGGAAGAAAGCATTTGCCCAGCTAATAGGTTCACTCTGCATTACCCAGTGGTAAGCATCTAGTGAAATACTTTTTATGCTTTCAACACACCTCTGGAAGCCTTCAGGCTTTGGTGCATAAGCTGCACCGTAAAAATCCTCAACCAAAAGGCGCTTGACTTCATGAGAAAATTGCCCTCTTACATCTCTGATAAGTTGTTCAGAGAGATAGCGTAGACAGTAGCCATGAAAGACATCCTCACCCTGAAATATTTCAGCAATTGATTCTCTAAGCCCCTTCTCTCTATCAGCCACGAAAGTAATACCACGACACATTGACAATGCAGTTCTAAGCTGCAATAGGAACCAATGCCAATTATCATCAGATTCTGAGTCTACAATGGCAAAAGCAACAGGAAAAACACCGTCATTCCCATCAGCAGCTGTTGCTGCTAACAGAGTGCCTTGGTATTTGGACTTTAAAAATATACTATCTAGGAAAAGCAGGGGCCTGCAGCCTTGTTCGAAGCCATAGAGTGAAGCATGAAATGATACAAAGAGCCTGTGAAAGCTTGAGTCATCCTTTGTAGTGAAAGTTGCAAGACTTCCAGGATTTGTCTCCATCACCTTTTCACAAAAAAATGGCAGCTGACTATATGCCTCCTTATACGAACCCTGAAGCTGCTCCTTAGCAATCTCTTTTCCACGCCATGCCTGGAAATAATTTAACTGGATTCCATATTCCTTTTGTATGTCATTGACAATGTCCTTTGGCTTGTAATTCGGGAAAACTTTCAACTTCTCCTTTATAATACTAGCCACCCAACTCCTCGTTGCCTGATAGCCATTAGTAACAACGGCCCCTTCACAGGTATGGGTAGGATTCATTTTTTTAATGCAAATTAATTGGGTGGTTGACAATCTTGATGCATGAATTCTCCATGGACAGCCCTCTGCTTTGCATTTTACAGTCACTCGATGACTATCATTCTTCTTGTACTTGAAAGCAAATTGATTTGCAATAGCATATTTTCGCAATGTCTCACGAAATTCATGTACACTATTAAACCTTTGGCCCACGCCAGTTATATCATTCTGCCACTGCTGAGCAGCTTTAGCATTCTTCTCATCATAATTAGCAGCAGCAAATGAAACAGGAACAGGCAGTTCAGCTCCTATCGCAATTGTGTCATCAACATTATTTGTATCACCTACGACATCAAAATTGGCATCAAGCAAGAGGCCAGACTCATTGGGATCATCCACGATATCCTCCACAACACTCAGAGGAGCGTCAACTGGGACAGCCATTTCTGATAAAGTCGTCCTGCTTGACCTGCAACACAGTATGTCCTATATAATTTATTTTTTAAAAGGAGAATTCTACATATTTAGGCAGCAAGGAATCTACCTACTGCCAGGCATGTTTGAGAAATCAGGATCAACAGCTTCTTCAGTCATCACATAGATCTCTGCAGTATCAGAGTCACCATGGAATTTGATCATGCGCTTAAGGTCTTTGTCATTGGAGATTGTTATCAGTGTCTTCCTGTTTCCAGGGAGAAAATATTTAACTGACATAGTAGCAAGGCTGCAGTTAAACATCTCAGCAACCTCCATCTTGAAATCATAGTAGTCCAGTGTTTCATCCACTTCCATAGCATGAGCATCTCCACCTTTATATGAAAGGACACCATCTCTATCAGTATCAAATTCACCACCTGACTGACATATGGCTATAACTCGCTTCCCAGCCATGACCTAAAGCAACATTCACAAAACAATTATAATATTAAACAAATTATGCAAACATCCAGCCATTAAAGCACTAAGCTCTTGTTTCACAATCTCAGAGGCAACCAAAAAAGATCGTTCATCTCAAAGGAAAAATTAAATCAATGAAAAGCCTTAACATTCAACAACAAGAAGTTTGAAAAAGGAAGTTCATTCAGATCAACCAACAGTCAAAGGAGGAATTTGAGACAGAACCAGCTACCAATTGTAAATTAGTATAACCAGATCAAGGACCATCTATTGAAAATCAAGGACTAATATCTACAAATACAGAAACTACAGTATTTATGAAATTGGAGGTCACCGACATTTAAGCATCATCATAGCTTTGAGAGCACTTTTAGCGCAACAAGATTTCAAATCAGAGATCACCCACATTCATTAGCGGAGGACAGTTTAGCGATTTTTGTCTTGTTCAGAGATTGGATCATTGTGGAAAAAAGAAATTTTGATCACCCAAAATTAATTTAAGAAGAAGACGCGACCTACAATGAGATACCATAAGTGACGAGATTGCAATCATGGGACAACAACAATAACAAATGTCAATTCCAACGAAGCTTCCTCGCGAGATTGTTGCCAAATTAGGAAAAAACATTTATAGGATATTAGGATGGTAAATATTGTTATTACACAAAATTGTTAAATATACTGCAGGCAGATTGCAAGTTTAGAAATTAGAAGTCAAAAAAAAACTTGCAACTAAATAACTTGTATAAAATTTCAAAGTTCTATGTAATAAATTTAAAGGCTTTAGTCTTGATTTTTTTAAGAATTCTCTTAGTTTTAGTCTTGTATAAAACTATCATTTTATTATAAAAATTAGTGCTTAAAGATTTAAATTAATATGAATATTTTTAAAAATATCACTAACATCCCCCTTCAGTCCCACTAAGATCAGGTAATGGGATGGGACAGGCTTACCTAGTTCCCCTAATCCCGTCTCCTTATGGCCATGTACCCCCGAACCCTCCTAAACCCCATTCCTTGTCCCGTCCCGTTCTACTAAAATAGGACCATCCCATCCCAACACAGCCATACTCAACACTGATTATTATTTTTTTAAAAAAAATTTCCTTGGGGGGGGGTGTTGTTCTTTATTAGCATAATTTAGTTTGCCTCCTTGTGTTTGGGTATTCTAATGCTTTCCAATTTAGTTCTAGAATTTTCTTTTTAAGCAGAAGAATTGATGGTAACAAAAGGTTAAAATTGGACTCGTACCCTCTCTTAACCTGGCAAGACTATTAATATAATTAAAGAAGTGTTTGGGTAATATACAATTGGAGAAAAGTTGAGCATGTTTCCATCTCTTCTGGAGAACCAAGTGGGCTATTTTTTTTTGCAAAGTTGTGCTCAATTCACATGTGGCAATTCCGCCAAGATCTCTTTGTTAGTTGGAAGAAGAATCCACCCGAATCAGATTTTTCGAGGAACATATCGTGAGAGAATTGGATTTGATTAGACAATGTGTAGTTGGTAACAAGAATCGGAGCAGGCACGCCGATTGCTCTGATTGAGCGTGGACTGGGAAAAAGTAGCAGCTAAAGGAAAGCTAAAAGGTATTGGCAAAAAAAGTAATGGAGAATCTGATATAGATTGAAAAGAGGGAAAACTAAGCTAGCTAATGAGGAGGTTTGGATTCGCCTCACCTCAGCAAACTAACCAAGAAGAAAAATTGCCTCCTTGTCAGTACACCCATTCATCAAATGTTTATTTTACTTCTTTAAAGTTTGAACACCATCAACGAAATTTCTGCTTTTTCCATCGTGTGAAATCATGCTTCTCCTTTTTCTTTATTCTTTTTTTTTTGTGATCTCCTTGTATCTCCTCCTATATATTTCATTAATTACATTGACATTTATTAAGTAATATATTTGCCAGAAATATCATCTTATCTTTGAAGTTCCCCTGTTGACCCTATCTTTCTTGTATGTATAACTGCATTTTCTGCAATTATTAAGGAAGACCATATGATTATGAATTAATGGTCAGTTTAAGTTACGTAAGATTACTAAACAAACTGTTTTTCGGTTGATTAAAGGGCTTACTATAAAGAAGGGCAAAAAAAAAAAATAGTGAACGAAAGCCACGGGCCACCAAATGTCTCTTTTACTTGATGTTTCGACCATGTGACACTTTCGAAAACAAAGAGCCATCAAGATCAAATTTTAATTTTAAGAAAATGTGTCTACTTAACTTTGGGGATTGAAACTAATTAAGTAGTTTGGTTAGCATTTGTAGTAATCCGTCATTTCTTTCTTTTAAAAAAAGGTGATATGTGATCTTTACCAACAGAAGGAGATTAATTAAGAAAATGACGAGAAATGAATGATACAGAAATAATAAGGTGGGTAGGCTTATGGTGGTTCCATCTACTTCCCTCTATTATTGGGAAGTCCTAACCACTAAATTTCTCTGTTAATTATTTTAGTGATGTGATGCGGGAATAAGTACTGATGAAGATATAATTCAAATATTACACTTTAGAGATCCCACTCTTCATTTTTCTTAATTCCTTTTTGTAATGGAGATCATTCGTGAAAATGAATAGAGAAATAGCACTATATATTTAAAAGATGAAAGACTTCACATTTGTAGAGTGATTGAAGTAGTTGAGTTTTGATTATATATGAATATTTATTACCAATACCTATTAAGCTATTACATCCCAAATGTATAAACAGTCCTTAAATATGGTTCTAATTTTCATTTTGACATTTGAATTAGGGTTAGTATCTATTAAACTTTTCAATTCAATACAAATGTCTTTCTTTTTCATCAAGATGTATAGATCCTATTCCTTGGATTAACTTCGTCCGTGCACCCAAGGAATGTTCAACCCTAAAGCCACTGCCTTTAGGCCCAAAAAACAAGGGCCTCAAAATTACAAATCCCTGTATCTCCAAAAGAAGCAAAAAGCCCCAAATTCAGTTCAAACACACAAGGATATAGAAAAACAAAGGTCAAATACGAACACATATACATCCCAAATCGCACAGAAAATAAATAAATTCGAGCAAGAGACAACATTAAACACAAGTCAAGATCAAACCAAAAACAAAGCAGCAGAACACATAGAAAGTAAACGGAAAAGATGAAGGAGATACATACATACCTGGGAAGAGATAAAAAGTGACAAGTAGAGTTGATGAAGACGATGTAAAATGTCAATTGTGAGAACTGAGAAGCACGGTGTTAAGCAATAGCAGAATGAAGTACAACTTAAATAATTATTATTTAATTATTTTTATAACAAACGGAAAGAAAATATTTAAGTATGCATTTCGACATGGGATTTCAACTCATGATTTTCAAAAGTATGATATGAGAATTTCATATCATGATTTCATATTTTTCAAATATAAAAATTGACCTACAATTTTATATTTTGTAAATTGTTGATCCAGCGTCACAATTTTTATTTTCAACACATGATAACTTTAAATTGTTGTCCATATATATATAAGGATTATATTGAAGAGTAGGAATAGGAACAAGGAGAAGCGAGAACCACTTAAATGGAGGTATCAATTATATTTAGTCCTTTGTTCTCCATAGCAACTGGGGAAGTACATTACAACTTAGAGCGAATTATACAAATCTTATGCCCATGAATTATTTGTATGCCAAAATATGCAAACACTACATATTGTTTAGCGAATTATACAAACACTATGCAGGAATTGTATAGCAAAATATACAAACGTTATACAAAAATTGCAAATTGTATAGCGAATTATACAAACATTGTGAATTGTATAGTGAATTGTACTGTTGTACACGAATTGTATAGCGAAATATACAAACGAATTATAAAAAATTTTAGCAAAATATACCCACGAATGGTAATAAAATAAAATTATACTCATATAAAATAATAAACTACTATTTTTTGCCATCTCATGTAATTTTTTAAAATTCTATGTATATGAACTATTTTTTGTGCCAATCATCCTCCCTTGCCCTCTTGAATTTGGTAAGTTGATAATCTCAACTCCCTCAATATTAATGTGGCATAGAACATAAATATATTTTTTGTCCTAATTGTTATACCCCAGAAATTTCTAAAATACCCCTAAAGGATAGCGTGCTTGTATAACGTATCATCTCTAACTATTTTGGTAAATTTGAGGCCAGAATATCGATCAGGGGGGGAAAATCATGTGAAAAAGTGGTCTCGATTGAATTTTAGGCCAATAGAATCAAAAGATAATTTTTTGGAATAAAATTGCATCGCGATCAGTCCGTGTTGCGGACCTATTCCACCAGTGTGCAATTTTTTCCTTGGCCAAAATCTCGCCAAAAATCTCATTCGCTCAAAATTGGCTATAAATCGTATGCCGGGAATGCGATTTAAGATTTGTTCATAAAATGTATTCCTTGAATGCGATTTACATGTATTTTTTTGGTTTGTTTCCAATTTTAATGGGGGCCGTTCCGATCTTTTCTCCATCCCTCCTATACCTAACCTACGATATTTTGGGATCAAAATTTGTCCCTTATCAGTTTCTAAAGGGTTTTTTCTCTCATTAAACACTCAAAACTTTTGAGAGCAAAGATTGAAGAGAAGAGGAGAGGCTAGGGTTCAGAGAATCAAGTCAAAATCTTCAACGTTTGAATCCAATCTTCATCCCAGATATGTTGGACTAACCTAAACATTGGACTGAGTTTGTTCATGTGCCCTTTCATTTCTATTGACCTGAATTGAGTTTGAGTTTGAGATCCCGAGTTTCTTGAATTGAATTCTTGAATGATCTATTATCTTGTTAAGTTTCTAGTACCCATTTAAATACGTATTGATGATATTCATGAGTTTAGTAATTTATTCGAGATACATGTTCATGTCTTCATTCACATGAATTCTAATTGAGGATTGTATTTAATTATATGCATAAATTGAGTTTGAAGATACGAATTGTGATTGTCCTGACTGTGATTGAGCCGAGTATGAGTTGAGTTGAAAGAGTCTTTAAAATTATAATTATTTTGATCATGATTTTAGTATGCATTATTTTAAGTTGATATTAACTATTGTTATATATTTAACGAAGTACACTTTTTAAATTGAGTCTTTGCATATTTTAAAAAGATTTAAAAGAATTGAATAGTGAGTCTAAATGAGTTGATTTGAAAGAGTCTAATGATTCGAGATGAGATTGAGTTTTAAAAATAGTCCAATAAGACTAATCAAATGGTTTGATTGAACTGATTAATTTGAGTTAACCGAAGGGATTTATTGGAGTCTTATGAGCATATTGAGTTTTGGAAGAAGTATCGAGCATCGAATTGAGCGAGAGTAAATAACAACTCGAACTCAATAAACTACATAGCCAGCGTAGGAAATGATTGAACCATAAAATTGGATGTTTCCCTTTTTTGTCCCAAAAGATGACTTAATTTGATTGATTGTGGATCCAAGATTGGTTGATTTGTCCCCTACCTTGGCAAAGTATCGGACAGACGTGGCAACAACGTCTGCTCGTTGTACATCACCGGTCATATGTGATGGTTGTCGGACTAGAGAAACTCCCAAATAGTGTATGATAGTATATGATACGATCCGATTGAGTTGCATATTACTGAATTCTTTTTAAAGCGTAGTTTTACTTCCAAACTTGTGCTCTTTTACTGAGTTGAGTTATTATCCTGAGTTGAGTCATCTGAGTTGAGTATATCTTGAGCTTGTTGTTTCTAGCTATTTTACATACTCATTTATTTCATTTACTGATGTCATTTGGCCTGCATCGTTTCATGATGCAGATACATGTGTTAGGAATAGTTAACAGACATATCATTAAGGATCATTCTACTTTCAGTTGTTGGTGAGTCCTCCCCGCATTCGGAGGACGCCATTTATGTTTTCCTTCTTTGGAGTATAGTACTTTCTATTTCTCTGAGGTAGCCATGAACTTGTCATTGGCACCATCTAATCGAATAGGATAGAGATTTCATAAACTAGACAGTGATAGATTTGGAGTTGATGTTTCTATTCCTTAGATTTATTCCTTTAAAACTATTATCCTTTGTGTTGACTTGGAACGTTTTGCTCTAAGATATTCTTTTGATATGGAATGATTTAGATTGTTGATTAAGATAGCTTACTAAGATGTATTTTTTTATCAAATTAAGTCTTCCGCTGAGTCAGTGAATGTGTGATTAGGCTAAGTGATTCGCTTGGGAGCCAACAATGATTTCTGAATGCCGACCACGTCTAGAATACTCTTCCGGGGCGTAACACTAATTGTATATTTTTTTTCTGTAAACACAATAGCTATTTATTCTAACTTTCTTTCTTCTTCTTTTTTTCTCGAGAAAAAAGTCTGTATAACTTAGTTAAAAAAATCCATTATTACCCTATTTTATAAGCCAACAACAATGGGAGGAACGCTGCAATCTTTGACTGTACAAGATGTTGTATGAATTATACAACATTTTTGACTTATTTTATTAAGATGAAGACACGTACGTGTACTGCACGTTTTTGTTTTATCAAACCATGTGTACTTTTCTAAGTAAACACAACGGAGACACTACATTATACTCTGTACAACTATTCTCTCTCCCACTTCAATTCTCTCTCCTTCAAATTTCTGTGTTAAGATTTTAAATTCTTCAACACTTTTATAATTTCTTTGTTCTTAAGTTTTTCAATTCTTCACCCTCCTAGCTATTTCTTCTTCGTTATTCTATTGTCAGATCTTTTTTTGCCCTATATTTTAGAAGTCAAGAAGAGGGTGTGCAAACACAGCTGTAAAAATGATTCTATGTGCTGTCAAAATTGTGCTATCAGAACCCTTGGTTCTGCTTTACTTTGCCTCCGGAGGTTAATTTAGTAGCATATTGTTCCTTTTTTTTTCTTTGATTTTTTTCATTTGGATTTCAAGTTATTTTTGGTTGTACTATATTGTGAGTATTCTTCTGTTCTCAAGGTCTAATGTCGTTGCCTTTTTGGGTGGCCTTTGTTGGAATTTCTTCATGCATATTAGGAATTTGTTGGAATTTCTTCATGCATATTAGCAAATCAAACAAAATTCCTAATATGCATGAAGAAGTTGATGAAGGTTGCAGGAAATCGGATGAAACCCCAACCAGAACAAAAGCAAATTTCCCCCCAAAAGTTCAAGTGCCTAATTTCATTGTAAAAGCATCTTCATTTTTCAAATAGAGATACTTCTATTCATCTTTCCTTTGTTCGTCTCTCTCTATTTTTTTTAATCAATTCCCTATTTAGAACTTGGTTTTTTATTTTCAAATAGATGACGAATTGATACTATATATTTGAGGGACATAAGGATAGTTGACCAAACAAGTGAAGTGATAAGAACTAGCAACTTTGAAAAATTATTATAACTTGCCTCATTATATTGATCCTAAGGAGAAAACTTGCAATTGAATTTGATTCAAGAAAATTAGTAATTACTCATGTGATTTATCTTTACAAGGATTCAATTCAACTTTATAAGATGATTCTTCTTTCTTTGCTATTTCTGTATGTGTAATTTCAAGAGCTGATCTGTTTTCCTTTCTTTGTATTCTAAATTGTTAGTTTTATTGTGATTTTACCAACGTCTTGAACTTTAAGTTAAGTTAGTAGCTAAGGATTACATTAATATTGTCATAAATTTTGTGGCTATGTTTAGTGTTTCTTTATTAGTATAGAAGTTTGATAAATTTCAGTTGAACTTTTTGGTTTGATAAGTTTGACCAGCAGAGACAGTAAATTCATAAACTGGTCTTCCTTTTTGTCAGAAATTATTTCAGCTCTATTGTGATTTACCAAAGCATTTAACTTTTGGTTAATATTTAGTACTATAGATAACAACTTCTTAGTCATAACCCAAATATTTGTATTACTTAAATTCTTGCATGCATGTTAGCGATCGATTTCGATTCCTACAATAATTATGTTTTTGTAATGAATTTTTATATCTATTACCATAAAGGAACCTATCTTTCTTCCAGGTATTAATGAGAGGAACAAAATTAATGGCAAACCTCTAAGCACAAGTGAGGTAGAAATGAAAGCAACAATTGTTATATCTAAATCTTTAAGCACAAGGTTGAAACTCGAGTCATCCTCACCCAAAAAAGAAGAAGTAACAAGCGAGTCTTCGAGTTCATTTCATGACTTATGAATTGATAAGCTTGAAATATAATGTAACTTAGATTTTCTTATTTCATCGCAATTATGGCCATCTTAATGTTGTCCAATCGCATGAAATATCTTTTTTATTTTGATATTTTTGGTTGCTGAAAAAGAAAACATTTTTAAATTTTCAGATGAATGGTGCATTCTCTCTCCATATGGGATTGATCATTAGGAACTATAGACGATGAACTAGTGAGGATGGTATGTTGGTTATTTAAGTTTTTTTACTATCTTAGTGCTGCAGATTTACAGGTAAGTTAATATGCCACTTTCTGTTAGGTTACTTGAAATAACTTTGTCTTTAACCACATGTGATAAATTGATTTTTGTAGATATTTACATCAGTTTAGATTTTACGATTCATCTCATTTTGATTTTGTGATTTTTTTTTAACCCTTTGCCATGTGAATTTCAATATCCATTTGCATATGAGAACTAAACCAAGTGAGCATGTTTATTGTTAGTATAGAACCCACGTTCTACCGTTAGCACTCATGAATTTGGTAAAAGAACTGCTGAAAAAAGGCTTATATTTTTAGATTAGTGTCTCCATTTTGGGTCTTAAAAAAAGAGAGGGAAAAACCAGTAGAAACGTTAGGTGAATTGTCAAATTTCTGATCTTTGAAAAATCTTATAATTCATCTATTTAAGGACTCCTTAATAAGTTTCTCCTTTTTTTTTATAAATCTATTCAAAAATGTTTTGGCAAAGAGACATCCCACATGCACTAGACTTTCTTAGAAAAGGGAGAAACTTGATGTTTGTGGAAACTGAGATGGGTACTTGGGGCAAAACTAGTAGACTAGGTGATGTTGTTGGTGGACTACCACCAGCCCTGGCAATAAGTATCAATCTTTGGTTTGATTTTTATTATATTTTCCGTATTCATTTTTTTTTTGTTTAGGCCCGTGGACATCGAGTAATGACAGTATCTCATTGATATTGATTGTTCATTTGATCTTCACATTGTGACTGCTCTCTTCACTGAGAAATATGGAGAAGATCTAAAATAGCTAGCATCAAGAATGACACATTAGTTTACTTTACCTGAATAACAAAAAAGAATGGTACTTTTAGTTTACTTTACTTGATAACAAACCAAACAACTGAGACACCAACACACTTCCTACTAATTTCTGATTTTTCATTCACCTAAAGTTGTCTAAAAATATGCATTCTCTGTTAAATTTTCCCCGAAAATGCATCTTCTGTTTTATAATGCTCTACTTTTATTTTTGCAGCCCTTTTAATTTCAAGTTAATTCAGCTGATTGATTTTGAGTGTTTTACTAGCTTTTTGAAGGTACCTCAAAATCTCTCTTTTTTGTGTGATTTTTGTAATAGCCAAGGTTGACTATTAAGCCGCGGAGTGTAGCTCCAGCTCATTGATATCATGAATCAAGATTCGTTTGAAGATACATACATTTGATATGTTTAATAGTATTTTTGATAATGTACTTAATTTTTTACACGTCGCAGAGATAACTATCTTATTAAGCACAACTTATACGTCATAGAGATAACTATCTTATTAAGCACAATGATGTATACCGAAAATACTCTTCACATCTAACAATAGCTTCCTGGCAATGCCGTATCTGGATGAATAACAATGCTCAGTTGTGTGAGTGTCCGTTTTCATTTGCAAGGAGTGTTGCTTTAGTTTATAGCTAGGTATTTTTAGTTTGGATGTGTGATATTTTGAATTTTGATGATTTACCAAACTATGGTACAAGAAATGATGCAAGGAGGGACATGGAAGAATAAGGGAATCACACTGATAGGGGGAATTGAGCTTTGTTCATGGTATGTTTCGAAGCTATGTGACAGGGGGAATGTATGAGGGAACTGGTTAGCAGAAATATGAACACAGGTCCGCATGGTTTGTCATCATCAAAAAGGGAGAAAATGTTATACTTCAGGTTTTTATACATCAATAAACCATGAGACCTGATTGGTGGACTTGGTCCCATGATCGATGCGTATCACAGATCAAATGGGAACCAACTGTAAAAGTTGTCATCACTTGCTATGGTTGGTAGGCAACAACTGAAGAACAGCAGGCGTCCAGCCAATCAGAGGAGACTAGGTTGTTTTGTCCATACATTAAATACTATTCTTAAGGACATGAAATAATTTAGTTCTACACATCATATTTTCAAGGAAACAGGCAAAGGTGTGTGTACTCAAAAGAAAGAACAACTTCCTTCAGACAGCAAACGACCTGATCGAGCTAAATTTGAAGGATAGTTTTTAGATTGTTGCTTTGTTGTAATGTTGAGTCTTGCGTGCTATATTATAAAATCAGTTCCTATCATATAAATGAATATTGATTATTTCTCTTTGTATTGTGGCATTTTGACTTCACTGCTAGAGTTAGCTTTGAAGTGGTTAGAAAAGTCTATATCAACCTAAGAGTGGTTGTGTAGTGAGCAATAGTTTTATTGCTTAGTTTTCGAGTTATTGCGAAAGTTTGCCTTGATCGGAGTGCTCAAAGTCTACGTCAATTGGAGTTAGTTGGGGTAATAGGCAGTAGAGATATTATTAGGCTCAAAGTCTTGTAATAGAGTTATTGCAAGCCAAGGAGTGGAGATGGTTAGTGTCTAGTTACAATATGTTGTAATAAACTTTTTTGTTCTTGCATCTTAGTGAAGAATGATTGGTGAAATCCTGTTGGATAGGTCGTGTTTTTTCCTCCCTTAAGCAATGAGGTTTTTCCATGTAAAATCATGTGCATTATCTTTACTCCTTAGTTAATTTTAGCAATTACATTTCTGTCAAGGGACCTGGTCCATTGACACAGTAATGGACTCGTATAAGCTAACAGAATGACATACACCCAAGTGGTGAATACCTCTTTTGTTGCCTGTACACTTGCTGATACCGTATAAGTAGTGACAACACTGATAGAAATATGCAATTTAGTATTAATTTATAGGAAAAATTATCCTTTTACACATATTCTAATACCATATTTACTTGTATTTTCTATTATATCAAAAAATATCCAAAATCCCTCTTTTTCCTTTAACTTTCTCTCCCTCACTGATACATCACTCTTCCTCCCTAAATCCTCGCCTAAATTCGCTCCTCTTCATTAGTTTTTGAGATTTTGAATTTCTGAGTACATTTGTTACTCAATTTCAAGGTTCTAACTAAGATATATTTAAGTTTTTCCTTATTTGGAATCTCACTTCATCCTCATTCAATCTGATTTCTCCTAAAATTTATATCGTTTGATTTCTTCTGTAAATTTTTGAAAAATCTTCTAAAATTGGTATCCTTTGCTTTCTTTTGTAAATCTTTCTATTTTTTAACTCATATCTTCAATGATACATATGAAATTCATTCATGGTCTCACAAAGTTGAATAAAAATCAAGAAATTCTTGTTTCACCTGGTTCTGATTTATCTTGGGAAGGTTACGACGAGGTTACATCCAAACATCGTAACGATCTAGCAATGATGGATAAGCTACGTGAGGAATTGAAGTCGAAAGCTCCAATTAAACATGCACCCAAAGAACTAGACAACAAGATTGAAGGGGTTACAACACACCCTAATCTCCCAAAGGTATGGGTTCAATTAAGTTTTTTTTAATGCCGTTTTTATGAAGGTTTTTTTATTCTGATACATATTGTTTATGTATCAGATTCTCATGTATCAAGCATTAACGCTTCTGATACATAGTATTTTTTTTTAATATCGTTTTTTCTGAAGATTTACTACTTTTGATACATCATGTTTAAGTGTCAGTTTTTATTGTATCAAGTTTTAATAATTTTGATACATCTACATTTATATATCAGATTATAATTTATGAAGCCTTACTTCTTCTGATACATTTTTTGTATGTATCAGATTCTCATGTATCAAATATTTTAATGCGTCTGATACATCGTATTTATATATAAAGTTCAAGTTATATTTAACCATTTTTCATGTCAATGCAGGGAATGAAGTACGTCATCAAGAAGATTATAACATTTTTTTTGTAATAGTAAACATTTTAGATGTATCTGTTGTTTTAATGTATCTAATACATTAACTGTAATGTATTAGAATCAATAAGCAATTGAAATGTAATAATCTTTCCATATATCAATTGAAAAAATGTATGTTTTTCTCATCTGTCAAACTCGAATATAAAATCAAAGTTTATGTATCATATTCTAATGTATCAAACTTGACTGTCTGGGACATCTTGCTTATGTATCACAAAAATATTTACCATTTTTTAATGAATCTGATACATATACTTTTGTATCACATATATGTAATAATTAAACTTCACATATATGTATCAGAACGTATGTATCAACTACACAACCAATGTATCTATACTGATGTATCAGTATATAATTAGAACATGTTATACCTAACTGATTAATCAACAAGCTGCAGGAAATAAACTTCACATATATGTATCAGAACTTATGTATCAACTGTAGAACTGATGTATCATAACTGATGTATCAATATTTAATTAGCACATGTTATACCTAACTGATGAATCAACAACTCGCAGAAAATAAATTTCACATATATGTATCAGAACGTATGTATCAACTACAGAACTGATGTATTGGTATTTAATTAACACAGGTTATACCTAACTGATGTATCAAAAAACTACAGGAAATAAACTTCACACATATGTATCACAACTGATGTATCAACTACAGATCTGATGTATCAATATTTATTAGCACATTTTATACATAACTGATGTATCAAAAACCTGCAGCAAATAAAATTCACATATATATATCAGAACTTATGTATCAACTACAGAACTGATATATCAGTATTTAATTAGCACAGGTTAAACCTAACTGATGTATCAAAAAACTGCAGGAAATAAACTTCACACATATGTATCACAACTGATGTATCAACTACAGATCTGATGTATCAAAATTGATGTATCAGTCTCTAATTAGCACGGTTTATACATAATTGATGTATCAAAAACCTGCAGTACATAATTGATGCTCTGTTTTTTGGCTTGAAACTTCATGAACATAACTGTTGCCTTTTTTAACCAATTAATCCCATTAATTAGATCAGTAATTGATTTAAAGAGCCAATCATACCTTATCTCAATCTACTATCCATAAATAGCTGATATACATTAACTATTCTACAACTAAAGTTGATGTATCAGATACATAATCGATGTATCAGCAAAACTGGAAAAAAATCGAAATTGACTTTTGTTTGAATTGATGCTCTATTTTTTTCATTGGAGACGAAAAAAACATTCTCTATTAGAGTCCAACTATTCCAGATTCACATCGAGAACGACCCCATTTAAGAAAAAACATTCTCTATTAATTTTTTTTTTCATATTTAGAACTAGAATTTGTGGTGTTTGATTAAGGAGTACTATAATTTTTCCTTCTTCATTCCCAGCATCTCTTTTTTGTACTATAAATAAATTGATTCACGTGTCAAACAGCATGTGGTCCACTTACTTTAATTTTGTACTATTGGCTATTTAGTTGGGTAAAGGATACATTCATTAATAATAGTATCTGTGTTCACTCTCTCCTTCATACTTATTGGTTCTCTGCTTTCTATCTAAAAACTTCTCCTTATCCAGTCTTTCAGGTTTGACCCTTTAAATCTTTATCTTCTTGTTTGTGGTCTTCATTAGATGATCAGCTGGTGATTTTTCAGTTGGATCTTGATCTTGATCTTTTTTGTAGTAGATTTCCTATAATTAACTTGCTTTGCTTCTTCTAAATAGTTCAGACTAAATAATCGTCTGTATATTGTTTAGCAGTTTAACTTCTTAAAAACACTTTTAGGTTTTTTTTCTTGAGAGTCTAGTTGTTTGACTTGCTTCTTTTGTATCCATGTTTTTTTTTTCATTTCTTTTCATCTATGTTCTTGGGCTACAAGGTTGCTTTTTCTTGATTTGAGAGGATTCTTTTTTACACTTTCAAGAAAAAAGAGGAAGAAGAAAGATGGGTCTTTAATATTTCTTAATCTTGGTTAAGGTAGAGATGCAAAATAAAAATCTGAATTTCTTGGTGAAAGAGTAATCTTTTGTGAAATCTTAAGTATTAACAAGGCAAATGATTAATAGGATGTTTTTAGCTTGTGAATGTTTTGGTTTTTAACTAATCTTGGAGCTAGCTAATTTCATATGTTAAGTTCTTGGTAAGTGATAATAAGTCTTCATGGAAAGTGGATTGTATATGGGCTAGATAGGGAATAGTTGTGATTTTCAATATATGGTATATATATATATATATATATATATATATATATATATAACATCATTTTTTTCTATTTAATAAGAGCGTGATATCTGCGAAAAACTTTTTCAGTATACATATGTACTAAAGATACAGATTTTACTAATTCTCTTTCTGCATCTTTAGTGAAGTCTTTTTGTTTTTCTTTTTAAATTACTGTGGGTTAAGTTAAGATTTCTCTTCTATTAAGACAAGATTATCTCATTGTAGAAAACAGAATATCCCTGTTTAATGTTGTGTTAACATCTTGCTAATCTACTCTTTGGTATTGTAGTGCAGGCACTCTGCAAACATGGAAAAGAAGCATTTCTGTGCTTCTCTTCTTTTATTAGCCATTGCTTGCTCTGCACTTCCTGCTTCTTCTGGTAATTTGTTTAGAATTGGTTTGAAGAAGCACCACGTGGACGTTAATAGCATAAAAGCTGCAAGAGTAGCCAAACTACAAGATAGATATGGGAAGCATGTGAATGGCATAGAAAAGAAATCGGGTGACTCAGATATCGATATAGTCCCCTTAAAGAACTACTTAGATGCCCAATACTATGGAGAGATTGGTATTGGTTCACCTCCTCAGAAATTCAAAGTTATCTTTGATACAGGGAGTTCTAACCTCTGGGTTCCATCATCAAAATGCTATTTTTCTGTAAGTTGTGCTCATTGTTATTAAGTTATTTATCCCTTCACTGGTTTATCAGAATTTCTTCCTTAAATTTGAAAATGCTCTCAGATTGCATGCTGGTTTCACTCCAAGTACAAGGCGAGCAAATCCAGTACATATACAAGAGATGGTGATCATCATACTCCTTTCTAACTAAGAATCTTTGTTTTCTGTTCATATTTTTTGTTTACCTAGTATTTTTTTTTTCCATTTCAAGTTGCAGTTCCGGCTTGATGTGTTTTTCTTTTAAATATATTATGCTGTTTGTTGTGATCTAGGGGAATCTTGTGCAATCCGTTATGGAACTGGATCAATCTCTGGCCATTTCAGTGTAGACAATGTTCAAGTTGGTGATCTTGTAGTTAAAGATCAGGTGAATTCTTGTTTGGCAACTGGTTTGCGACATATCATGGTATGATTCTTTTTGTTTTCCAAATGATGACAATTCTACATCAATTTTTCAGGTGTTTATTGAGGCGACACGAGAACCAAGTATTACATTTATAATTGCGAAGTTTGATGGTATACTAGGACTTGGTTTCCAGGAAATTTCTGTTGGAAATGCTACACCTGTCTGGTAGTTCTTCCCAATTTAGGCGTTTACTTCAGTTGTAACATTTATTTCTTGTTTCATTTTCTTCTCGGCTTTATGGAATCTGCTTGTCTTACTTCTGATCTACATGTAGGTACAATATGGTGGGGCAAGGTCTTGTTAAAGAGCCCGTCTTCTCTTTCTGGTTTAACCGTGATGCAAATGCAAACGAGGGAGGTGAACTTGTTTTTGGTGGAGTTGATCCAAAGCACTTCAAGGGTGATCATACTTATGTTCCGTTGACTCAGAAGGGCTACTGGCAGGTACTTGAACGTTTTTCCATTTGCTCTTTTCTTCTACATCCACTGCATGCTGTTTTTTTTTTGGAGGGGGAGAAGGTTGGTGGTGCGATCGAAAAGCAGCTCATTTGTTATGCTATCCTCCTTCAATTATTTTCCTTTGCCTTTTCAGTTTAATATGGGAGATTTTCTTATCGGGAACACATCAACTGGTGAGTATTTCCCATCTAATCTCATGTAATCATCTACACAATTGCTAATAGAGAGTAGATCATCACATGCAGGAAATGGAGATTTCCCTCAAATTTGTTTATCGGAAAAGATAAATTCTAATTCTACTGCTTTGAGGCAGTACCTTACTTTTATCCAGTTTTCATGAGTTATACCCAGACATGTAGCCTGTAGGCATATAAGTAATCTTGTGCCATGGCCAAAAACAAACTAAGTATTAATCTGAATGAGGTATATCATCTATCTAATACAGTTAATGAGTTAAGTTCTGGTCATGTTTTCCTATTTCAGGTTATTGTGCAGGTGGTTGTGCTGCTATTGTGGATTCTGGAACATCATTGCTTGCTGGTCCAACAGTATGTTCTATGATCTCTTAACTTACTCGTGTTGTAGACTTTTGAACTATCTCTTTATTTTAAACAATACTTGTAACTTATGACAAATCAACTTCAGACTATTGTGACACAACTCAACCATGCCATTGGAGCAGAAGGAATAGTTAGCATGGAATGTAAAACTATTGTTTCACAGTATGGAGAGATGATCTGGGACTTACTTGTATCAGGGGTCTGTTCCCTTTCCCTCTTTTTTTATTTCACATTTCAGCGTCCTTCTAGTTAAGAGGTTATTGTGATCTGCAGGTAAGACCTGATCAAGTTTGTTCACAAGCAGGTTTATGTTATCTTGATGGAGCTCAGCATGTGAGGTACAACCTCCCATTCTAGTTTTAATTGTTATTCCTTTCATGACGTAGTTAACTTGAAGCTCATGTCATTGAGGAGGCTTTAGCAAAGGTGTTGAGGGGATAAAAGTATAAACTACTTCCTGTATTTGAGAAATTACTGTTATGAATACAAATAAGCACAGAAAAATCACAAGAGCTTCCAGAGTTCTTGAACTTTTTATTATGTGAGCCTCAAGTATTATTTGATTTCCGCATTCTCATCTGTTTTTTGAATACTCAGCAAGATCTGTATTGACCTGAAAGGTAGGATTTGCAAATCCAACAGGGTACAATGAGCATAAAGTTTTGAGAATGTCGTTATATCACTTAGGCTCCAGATTAACTGTTTAGTCCTTTAATTGCTATGTCAGATGTGATTCAACTAATGAACCAAATTCCTTGCAGCTCTAATATCAGAACTGTAGTTGAAAGGAAAACTGAAGGAAGTTCTGTTGGTGAAGCACCATTGTGCACTGCCTGTGAAATGGCAGTTGTTTGGATGCAGAACCAGCTCAAACAAGAGGGGACAAAAGAGAGTGTGTTAGAGTATGTGAATCAGGTAAAAGTCAGCTTTATCTGATGTTAGAAGCCAATAAATAGTATATCAAATTGTCCTAATATTGAAGCTTTGATGTTTTACAGCTTTGTGAGAAACTACCAAGTCCAATGGGAGAATCCGTAATCGACTGCAACAGCCTCTCATCCATGCCAAATATTACATTCACTATCAAAGATGAAGCTTTTGTGCTCACTCCAGAACAGGTTCCACTCCACACGTTTTTAGTTCATGTTACTTACATTGATTGCTTAAGTATATTGAAATTTCCACGTGTGGTACATAACCTTAAAATTGCACCCCAATTTTGTCATCTTTGATTTCAGTAAATAAGAAAGCAACCAGAGAAATTTGTAGTTATGACCCATCTGAATATTGTTAATCACTATCAGAGTTTGTAAACTACCTATTTGCTTAAGATATACTCACTAAACAATTTGAAAAAATTTACCTATTTGCTTAAATAGTAATTATACCCTGAACTCTTGACATTATTTGCTTAAATAATAACTATACCCTGAGCTCTGAAGTCTGAGTGGCTCATGAAAAATAGGCTAAGGACAAGTGACCTGCATTCACTGAATTGCTGAAACATAAAATGTAGTCGGCGAGAGGCTGCTCCATTGTGATCAGTATTCTGGAGATTACTGTCTTGTTTGCTATGAAATAGAAAGTCATTCCTGGAATTATATGGTAGTCAAGTACTACTAATATTATGATATTTTAGCTAAATAAAACATTCTACTAATATTTTGATGGATATGCTAGCAAGAACAGATCACTGAAAACCCTGCTATATTAAAGTAGTTTGGGAACAATACCTCTAACTGTAAATATCCAGCGAGCTTGAATTCAGGTAAGGTTACATTAAAAAAGATTCAAAGAAGAAAATTGGAAATTATGAAGTGATTATTGGAAGAACAAGATTGTAAAAAGGAGAGAAACAAGACTGTTGACTTGAAACAAATGAGCAACTTTACTAAGACAAAATGTGATCGATCAAGACCAATTGCTGCAAATGAACTTGCTGTGTAACATTTGTTATGGAATGCCTTTGATACACCTGATAACTAAAAACTTTGGTTGACAGTATATTCTTAAAACTGGTGAAGGGATTGCTACAATTTGTGTCAGTGGATTTGCTGCTCTGGATGTGCCACCACCTCGTGGTCCTCTTTGGTATGTTATCCTTGCACTTGCAAGCATCAACGAGTCAATGTGGACTACATCCATACTACTACATTAATCTTAGCAAAAACTATGGAATCGTGTTTCATACAAACACAACACTTCGTATTTCGTTTTCATGTAGGCTAATATTATGTTGCTGCTGTCCTAAAATGATATTCATATATGTGCTTGCAGGATTCTTGGAGATGTATTCATGGGGCCGTATCACACTGTGTTTGACTATGGTAAATCCCAAGTGGGTTTTGCTGAAGCTGCATAATAGCCTTTCTTTGTAGTTACACGCCACAGTTATTTCGTATAATGGTGGAAGTATTGTAAAGAGATGAATGATACTGCTACTGTTACTGCTATGTTATTGTGTTGTATCTGACCATAATATGGCACACACTGGTCGTCTTTTTCTTGACTACTTCAGTTGCTACTCTGACTAAACCTTGTGCATTTCTAAATACTATATGCTCAGTTGCAGTAGTAATCACTTTCTCCTACTACAAGTAGTGTCATAAGATGCAAGATACTTATTTCTTCTCTTATTTCAATTTCTTCCATGTGATGCAAGGGATTAGTTGATGTTTTGGAACAATTAGGCCTAAACAGGATATGTCGCTGATGGTATCTAGTGGTAAAGGGGTACTCCAGGCGGTCTACTTGTTTAGAGTTAAATGAGAAATTCTTTATTAATATCATCTTTAACATCCATTCCAGTAACCTCTCTCAAACAATTATCTTTCACTTAAATTTATATTTTCTGAGAAGGCAAATTAAAAAACCGTATAGAGCAAGCAAAAGAAAGAACTTTCATGAATAGAAGAGAAAAATGCCAACAAGAAAGAAGACTCGATTAATCTTATCCTCCCATAAGCTTCCCCAGACAGACAAAACCGACATTTTCCCTACTAAACAAAGTAAGGCTAATCTCAAAATTACAACCTCGCACCTCTCCCTCCCTCTAAGAATCAAATTACAGTGACAGAATCAAAGGGGGGAAAATACAAAGTAAAACACAATTTTACCTCATAAATCTCTGTGTAACATGTTCAAAATCATAGAAATACAGAGTACATGGCATCTATCGATCAAATTCCCTCAGGAACAAACATCGTCCAGTCATGACAGCAAATAAATGCTTAAAGAGGATTACAATGTACAAATCGACATAATACACCAACTACAGAAAATTCATTCAGGTTCAGTATCTTTCATTCATCAGTCTTCACCGACACCAGGCTTGTGTAGATGCTCTGTTACTCCTCGTCACTTTCATTGCCGAAGACAGATGCAACAGTTACTTTTGGCTTCTTCACAGATTTGTTAACCAAGGTCGTTACCTAATGGAGAAGGGGGTAGGGGAAAGAAATTCAGGATCAGCTATAGATCAACCAAATCATTCCCCAGAGACCTAAAAGAATAAGAAAAGATAAAGAAATTCACTTGTTCTCTTTTCCTGTCCAGAAATAGGTAAATGACTACATGAGTGCATTTAAAGCATGTCTCTTCGCATTAATGATAATTAGATGTCATCATTTCTTCTCTTTCCGAGTATTTTTTTGAGGGATAGCAGGAAGAGGCAACATATGCACCCCAAGACAGTTAACCAGGCAGTATATCTCACAATGCGTTCCACATATATAAGAGGTCTGTGAAATAAGGAATTCCTACTTCCATATTATACTATAGCTTAACTTGTCTTTTCTATTAAAAGTTAATCCTCACAGACAGAAATCACTATTCACTAGAAAAATCCTGTTTGAGCTGCATATAGTTCTGCAGGATGTCACAACCAACCTAGCAAGTTCACAAGAAAACTGAACAGATCAAGTGAGCGCTCCTTTGATTTGCACCCAAGGTGTGTCCTAGTGGGATAAGGAACACTAGGTAAGTTCTTCCAATTTGCTTAAGCCTTGGTGGGAAAATTACCCGATACCTGTGCAAGTGGGAGGTAGCAAGTACCCAGTGGAATAGTCCAGGTGCGCGCAAGCTGGTCTGGACACCACATCATAAAAAGAAAAAGAATCAATTGGGGTGTTCCCTAGTTACACCCGTGAATCTCACTATATATCCATGCTTTAGAAGTTAATTCACAATGAGTAGAGAATGACTACTCGAATATCCTTACAAAATAAATAACTACTCTAATACAAAAAGTCAAAAACTTATGTGTCATAATACGTACACTCCCTTTGTCCCAACTCCCAACCATGATCATAGAATTATTTAGCAGTTACGCATGCTTCTTGTATACTTCTTAAAGTAGCATAGTATGATGAAGTAATGAAACAACAGATGTAGGATACTATCTGTCCATGTTGCTTACAAAAACTGAAATTCTAAAAAAAATAAATCATGGAAGAGGCAAGAATGTGACATTACCACAAAATGTCTAGTCAGACAAACATGGGGCCTTAATTGGATGTCCCTTAAAGGAATATGTGCTCTGATTACAGGCACACAAGCAACCCTGACCTGTGATCTCTCTCTATCATATATATACAAGCACATGCACGCGCACACGCACATGTTTTTTACTTTGATCTCTAGCACTCAAGTACTTTCTTTTTGCTCTCTGCCAGGAAATAGTGAAGGAAAGGAGTTCAGAGCACAAACTGAACTACAAAGTCATGAAGCTTCTTCTCTCTCTCAGCATTTCTAATCATCTAATTAAGGATTAGAAGTTTCTAACATCTCCTTGCACCGGGTTGAAAAACAAAAAATAAAAAAAATAAAAATATAAAGAGACCAAAAATAGTTGAGATAATGGGTAATCAAACTGTAAGTACCTTTGACGAGCCTCCTTTCGCAGAAAATCCGAACTTCAAAGTCTTCCTCTGATCTTGATCTGCAAGAGCAGTTGCAATTCTAACCATGGAAGGTGCTGGAATATTTCCTTCTTCCTCCGGTGTTTGCTGTTCTTGCTGCTTCTTATTGGCAGCCCTAGTATCAGTAAAAGCAAAGACAGATCATCGACAAGAAACCACATACCACAACATCAGAAAATAGTAGGGCTGTTCACAGTTTTGGTTAAAACCAAAACCAAACCGAAAATTTAACCAAACCGAATAAAATAACCGACATTCAGTTTGGTTTGGTTTTAAATTTGAATAACCGATAATATTTGGTTTGGTTATGGTTATAGAAAAAAATAACCGAATAAATAACCGAACCAAACCGATAATTATATACTTAAAATTTATAATTATTTATATGTATAATATTAGTTTTTCATAAATAATTAACGATATTTTATACGTTTTAATTATTAAGTTAATATTAATATACTTATTTTTAAAGCCCAACAATCCAAACTCAACTCTCAAGCCTAATTATAAATTCTAATAAACACTAAACAACGGTCCAAGTCCAACAATCCAAGCCCATTAGCCCAACTCTCAAGCCCAATTCTAAATCCTAAATTCTAAAGGAAAAATTACTTGATTGAGTGCTTTTTAAAAATTAATTACTGATTTTAGCGATATTTTTTATTTATTACCATTTATAGCAATATATAGCAATATTATGATAAATCTACACTTGTATTAAAAGTGAATTATGCACACAATATAAATGTATTATAAGTGTTTTAAAATATAAATTATGTTTGTGTAGTAAGAAACTAACATAATGTATTATAAGTCTATTAAAATATGTGATAAATGTATTATCCATTTATAAAACTTGTATTATATATGTTTTATAAATAGTTCTCTGCAATATGTATTAAAACTGTATTATAAATGTATTATAAGTGTTCAATGAAATTATTTTTTTATTGCTATAAATGGTAAGTATTTTCTTAATATTATATATTTATGTAAGTTGAGAAATTCTAAATCCTAAATTTCTAATAAGCACTAAGCACTTGAGCAGCAGGTAGCAACATAAAGTAAAAGTTAAAACTTTAAAACCCTAGTATCTGTTTTCCTTTTACATTTTTGTTTCTCTCACGTTGGTTTCTCACAAAGTCACAGACTCACAGTCATAGACTAACAGTGAAGGCTCAAGAGCAACCTCAACTCCTCAACCCCAAGTATAAGATTGTCAAATTTTGAGAAGGTTTGTAAGGAGTTTTTCAAATTTTAAATTGATTTTAAGTTGTTTTCTTTTTTTTCCGAATGTTTAAGTTGTTTCATTTTCTGTTTTGAACCTCTGTGGGTCGTGAGGAAAAAAGAGCTTCATAAGAATTTGAAGAATGTAGAGAGAGAATATTTGAATTATCTCGGCTAGTCATAAACCGAATAACCGAATCAAACCGAACCAAACCGACAATAACCAAACCCGTGGTTATTATTTTACTTGGTTTGGTTATGGTTTTAGACATTTAATAACCGATTAAATTGGTTTGGTTATGGTTTTAATCAATAACCGACCCAAACCGAACCATGAACACCCCTAGAAAATAGATGCAGAATGGCCTGAATGGGAATATCATACATTTGGGCGAATTTTGCCATCTCCCTCTCTTGACGGTGCTGTTCTCTTTTCTGCCTATCGTCCCGGCTACTTCCATGCATTTCTCTCATTTCCTTGAAGCGCTAGAATAGTAATAGAAGGTTAGATAGGGCTTAATAGAGGAGTGGAATGAAGATAATAAACATTTTTTCCTGAGGGATAATGATGAAGATAATATCAAAGAACTGAAATATTTTTGAGACTTTAAGGAAAACGATTACCTTCCTGTGATTATGATCATATGAACTTAGGTGAGCTTCAAACTCCATTGCTAATTTATATTGCTTGTTGCACAGCTCACAAAAGAAAGTCTTGCGTATTTCCTTCACGTCCGTTTCAATTTTGTGCTCGCGTTCTGCTAAAACCTGGATTTTCATAATGTGCAGGAAGCAGGCAGTAGA